>NC_056745.1:1280864606-1280927106 GCF_019279795.1 Protopterus annectens
TGTTCTGCTGAATAGGGATGACAAAATAAACATGATTGCTTAAACTGAATCAGAAGGTGTAAAGGGGTAAAGAAGTCTAAGAATAAAGGAATGCTGACTGATTCCTTATGGCAGAACTGGTTAGAAGGGAATGACAAAACCCATAATTTAAGTAGATGGTAGAGAAAGCAGAAACCACATGCCTGCATAGTTGGGCAGATGAGTTTTTTATACAGGAATGATTGTTATGCTATGATGTGCAGAACAAAAAACATCTCTGCAAAGCAGGAGCTGAAGCAACAATGTGAACCTTTACTTCAATGACCATGGTTCTTTCTTTTACTTTGAAATTGTGATAAATGAGAAAGAAGATCTTTGCCAGCAAGACATTATCTATGAAAAAAAAACGCTATTGAAATTCTTTTGCTTATTATGCATAGTTATTCACATTGCTTCAACTTTTCAAGGTCAGGATGTATTCAGATGACTCCAGATTGTGCAGGCTGTTAAGATTCTTTGTGCAGCACAGGGTCAGCTTTTTGGAATGCTAATGTCAATTTTCTGCACTTGTGTAGCAATGCTCAAGCATAAATTTACCTTGAGGAATTTATTTACTGACTTGCACACATCTGCATCTTTTTTCCTTCCTGTAATTTGCTTCATTCCAAGGTTACCATTAATCAATGTCTAATCAAGGATTTAGGGCTTATTTTTTATTTATTTTTCAAAACATTGTACCTGATTGGCACAGAAAGATAACTGACTTCTCTTAGAGATTGTATCATATGACAATCTCTAGATTCTAGGTTCAAAAATAAAATAATGTTATAATACTAGTAATATTTACATTTTACTTTCACTAAATTCATTTTGATTTCTTGTAAACAATGTGGGGCCTAAGGTGCCGTTCATTGGGAACAAAACAGGAACACACATATGGTATATTGCTCCTGATTCTAAGGTAGACATTGAGTATGGCTAAACATAATAAATCTTATTTTTCCTCAATTTTTGCCTAAGGAAAATTCAACAAAAACAAATGACACCATCTGTTGATTCTGCAGAGATAGCTTTGCCTCTTGAAAGGAATCCATTGCTGTGACAACTTTCTACCAGCATGGAAAGATGAAGGTTGAAGGAAGTTAAGATTTCAATAAGTCTTAATGTGGCATCATATAGGAGAATGGTGGTGATATTGGGGGTCCACACAATGGTTGCAGGAGACCTTTTTCAAAGAAGATATGGAAATGATTACTTGATAAATTATGTATTTCAACAACTGGTGGATATCTTAAGAGAAATCAGTTACTAGTGATTGATACATGATGAATTAGTGATAATGGTCTTTGGCAGTATATTTGTACCTGATATTGCACCTGTCTGCAAAATAAAATGTAGCTTCTCCATTGATAAACGTTCATTTGAAGAAATCTTAACTGAGTGCTGTCTAAGTGACAGCAGAGATGTAGCAATGGATGTTCTTTTAAAATAAAGTTAGTTTCCCATCCTGTGGTGCAGAGGGTTAAAGCCATTATTATGACCCAGATGACCCATGTTCGATTAGTGGGCATGGGAACTGGAGGGAGAGGGAAGCTAACCTATCCTGGGGGGAGGTATGCAGCTTGGCTCACCATTTGGGTGGCACCCAGTGGAAGCTCTAAATAGTGCAGTCTGTGGAGTCTGAACCACAAGGACATGCTGAAACTGCAGAGCAGCTTAGGACTGAATGAGTCAAGCAGTAATGCTTACATGCTACTCCTTCAAAGGACTGACAGCCTGAGTGTTCCTCAGAGATGATGCTGTGAGATTATGAGTTCATGTGACTGGGAGGTTAACCCTCAAAGTCCACACAGTTGACCTCCATAACTGATTCTCACCTTACATGCAAACTAGGGGCAGTTAAGCTTGTGCCCCTTTGTAGGAATGAATGGGCCATTTGGTCATTGGAATGATGACTGGCAGAATGAGGGGGTTGAAAAAATGCTTGCACGTTGTTCTGGCAAAGAATAGCTGTACGTCCTTCATGTATAGATAGGTACAAAAAATGTGTCTTATTACATCTCGGGTGAGTTATGCTGCATAACTCTGTGTGCTGTCAAATTTATACATTCTGCAGATGCATATGTATGTTTCCAAAACTTACAGAGGATAGTGATGAGAGCTCCAAAGCAGGTTTCCTTGGCGGAAGTTAAAACACAGCACAGATGTTATACTGCAGTGCGAAAATTGAACAGCAGGGCTACAGGTACATAGCTGACATTAGCTCACTGCCGCATGTAACAATATTCACTTACTGACCCTCTGTTCTACTTATTGTCACTATTCATTGTTTTTGTCACTATAATAATAATATTTGTTATTATAACACCTTGGCAGTATCTGCAAATGGTCAGTTGTGACCAGTATACTACCCTGGCAGACAAAATTTCTTACATAGCTAACAGTAGTCATTATTTTAAGTGACATAGGCAGTTTCAATGATTTAGTCAATATGCTATACAACAGGTTCATGAAATCAGTCCATTAGCACTAGTGGTATACAATATATTTAAACATATAAACAATTAAGGTATTACACCTAAATTAAAAAGGCTTCAACACTATTGGCAAATTTTTAACATTAGTGCTGCATGGACTGAATACCTTAAGATGACTTATCATAGACAGACACAGTTCTGGACTTTTTTAAAGACATTAACAGGGTTCTACCTAGCTCCTCTTTACCTCTCAATGCTCAGACTGGTTTAGATCTCCTCCACTCTATTGTTTCTGTTCTCCACCCCTAACTACACCTTCATGTTCAATTAACCACTATTAAAATCAATTAATTATTGCTCTTTGGTATACTAATTGTATACCCAAAAAAGGTCATCCAGTATAAAAAAATACTGCTTTTTTTCTGACACTACAATAGTCTCATTTCAAACCTTAACTTTTTCCCACAAAGTATTTTACTGAATTTTCCTGTGATTGCACCCTGTGGGAAGGAAGATGATGGGGAGTGCATACTGTAACTTGTGAATGAAGACCATTTTATTAAGGACCTGTTGGGTTTCTTTGATAACGTTATTGAAACGGAGTTACTGACTCTGAGTTGGGGTTAACTTTAGAAACTGGTAGGCCAGTGTGTGGTTTAAATGATAGCTACAAGTCTAAGATAAGACAAATGTACTTGTATTTATCCACTGCAAAAATATACTGACCATTTGAAGTTCTTATTTGTAGTTGGAAGGTTTGAAGTGAGTTTTGTTGTGTAACCAGAAACATGGAGGCTGTCATGGAGAAATTCAGTTTATGTGTTAGTTTCCAGTCAGTTGCATAGGAAAACAAATCTGCTTGAATTGAACTTCAGATTGATATTTCAAGGAGAGTTTCTATGAAACACGAAGTGATCAGCATTCAAAGTTATGTCTGAATGATAATGCTCATTATGTCATTATTATATCATTAATAAATAGTGAAAATCTCTTGAGAGATGATGTTCATTATGTCATTAATAAATAGTGAAAATAATATGAGGCTTAGGACAGAGCCCTGAAGGACTCAGGCTGAGCAGGTGTCCTAGAACTAAAAAAAGTTTGTCAGATAAATCATTTTTGATCCATTTGTGTATATTAAATTATTCCAAGTTATTCAGCACAAAAATTAGAATTTTGTGGTTTATGAAAATTGCTCCAGTCAGCCATTCCTGTTGCATGAAGAGAAGACTTTTTATGCTGCAGTACAGATAGCTATAAGAGGGTTCTAACGGCTCCTGATTCCATTTTATGAGTGTATAAGGAGACATATTTGGTCAGGTGTTCAATGACCTCATCATGTGTCAGCCTTTCCATGTCTTTGTGACTGGACAGAGACAGATACTGGGCAAAAGTCCTGCCAGGATGTGGCAGATGAGGTCTTAAGAGCAGAAATATGGGGCAGTGATTGAAATATTGTATGATTCTGAAGGTGAAATAGATATTGTAGATATATGCCAGAGGCTTAGATATTACTTTGACTTACACTTTCATGAAAGAGCAAGGAAAGCTGTTTGAATCTTGATTAAATTTAGTCTCTAATTTATTTCATATCTTTTCAAGAGACTTTGCTAGTATTTCCATGAAATACAGTGAGGGAGGTCAGTCAACAGACACAGAGCAGTTTGAAATGACTAGCTTCAGGGATTGTTTGGATGTGTGTGGAGGGAATGGTATGGTTTGAGCTCTTGGATGGGAGGTTGTGATGTCACAAGACTGAGGGTTAGATAATGTGGTGAGTTTCTTGGAAAGTTTATGAACATTCAGAGGTCCTAAACTGGATCTATATCTGCTATGCTGCTACTGCTGTTATTAGTGCCACTGTTGACATATACTTGTTACGGTTATTAGTGACACTGTTGACATATACTTGTTATGGTTGTTATTAGTGTCACTGTTGACATATACTTGTTACGGTTGTTGTTAGTGACATTGTTGACATATACTTGTTATGGTTATTAGTGTCGCTGTTGACATATACTTGTTACGGTTGTTATTAGTGACACTGTTGACATATACTTGTTACGGTCATTAGTGTCACTGTTGACATATACTTGTTACAGTTGTTATTAGTGATACTGTTGACAAATATTTGTTACAGTTGTTATTAATGTCACTGTTGACATATACTTGCTATGGTTGTTATTAGTGTCACTGTTGACATATACTTGTTACAGTTGTTATTAGTGTCACTGTTGACATATACTTGTTACGGTCATTAGTGTCACTGTTGACATATACTTGTTGCAGTTGTTATTAGTGACACTGTTGACATATATTTGTTACGGTTGTTATTAATGTCACTGTTGACATATACTTGTTATGGTTGTTATTAGTGTCACTGTTGACATGTACTTGTTACAGTTGTTATTAATGACAGTGTTGACATGTTATGGTTATTAGTGTCACTGTTGACATATACTTGTTACAGTTATTAGTGTCACTGTTGATATATACTTGTTACTGTTGTTATTAGTGTCACTGTTTACATATACTTGTTATGGTTATTAGTGTCACTGTTGACATATACTTGTTACGGTCGTTAGTGTTACTGTTGAAATATATTTGTTACATTTGTTATTAGTGACACTGTTGACATATATTTGTTACGGTTGTTATTAATGTCACTGTTGACATATACTTGTTATGGTTGTTATTAGTGTCACTGTTGACATATACTTGTTACAGTTGTTATTAATGACAGTGTTGACATATACTTGTTATGGTTATTAGTGTCACTGTTGACATATACCTGTTACAGTTGTTATTAGTGTCACTGGTGACATATACTTGTTACTGTTGTTATTAGTGTCACTGTTGACATATACTTGTTATGGTTATTAGTGTCACTGTTGACATATACTTGTTACAGTTATTAGTGACACTGTTGACATATACTTGTTATGGTTATTAGTGACACTGTTGACATATACTTGTTACGGTTGTTATTAGTGACACTGTTATTAGTGTCACTGTTGACATATACTTGTTACAGTTGTTATTAGTGACACTGTTGACATATACTATCCTCCTTATTATATTCTTGAATTGAAAGGGTTGCACTAGAGTGGAATTATGCTTAGTCTATAGATATGTTGACTTGTCTTTAATTTCTCATTAGCAATTATGTCACAGAGTTAGGAACAACTGGTAATTTTGTTTATTCCCTGCGGATTTCCAAACTGATCAAACTTAGTCCTTGTGTATGTATAGCCTGTCTCTCTATCTCATATAGATAGCATTATATACATATATACATACACAAATCCGTCTCTGTATATATATATATATATATATATATATATATATATATATATATATATATATATATATATATATATACATACACACACATATATAAATGAGTGCACTGTTTTACTGCAAAAGTTGTTGTGATTGACATTTATTTAGTTGAATGCATTTCATTGATTAAACAGATGGCCAACAGGTGTGCAAGATCATGCAATATTTGGGGTTGGGGAATATACCCTTTACCCGATTCTGTCCAGTCTCAAAGTTCCAATAAGTCAGCACCTAATGCCTCTGTCCAGCAGGGATACAGGTGGAATCCCAGGGGTGTATTTTCTTTTCCCCATCCAGTTATTCAGGTTGCACTTAAAAAGGGTTTATGAGGTACTCTGCTTGATGTGGAGAGGGAGTCTGTTCCACAGATGGGGGGGGGGGTCTCTGGGACACAAATCTAACCTGGCAACAAGTTTTATTGATGTCACAGACCAAGTTGAGGTTGTGTGTGTGGGTTACTCGAGTGGAGCTTCACTTGCGGATATGCAGCAGTCTCATCAAGGCGGGGTCTGATATTGCTTTGTGTAATAGACAGAGATCACCTCTGAGGAGTCTGTATGAGTTTGAGTAGAGAGACAAGGTTTTTAGCCTATCTGTGTAGGGTAGATGGTTGAGGTCCTGGACTCTCCTGGTGAGGAACCTCTGTGGTCTCTCCAGCTGCTGCATGTGCTTTGTGATGCACATGATGAAAGAGGCATTGTACTCAATAATGGGTGGTATAAGGGAATAAGATAGGGCTATTATAACCTCCTTGTTCCTGGATGAGATACCCTTGCTAATGAGGTGGGCCCTGGAGAAAACTTTCCATACAATGGAGGCAATATGATGGTCAAAATTCAGTTTGCTATGAACCTGAGTGCTCAAGTCCCTCGTGACTGATTGTGTGCTTAGGACTTTGTTATTAGTGTGATAATTTGTGGGGACATCACTCACCCCAAAGAGACTAATTATGCATTTTTTAGCATTCAGTTTGAGGCCATGTTTCTGGCACCAGTCATTTGTTTGGCTGAGATCCTCTTGGAAGATATACACATCACTAGGGGAATTGATGACAGTGCCCAGCTTGCAGTTATCTACAATCTTGGTCAGCTACAGCCCACTGGTATTGGCCTGCACCTCAGAAAAGTATATCCCAAACAACAGGAGCACCAAGACCGATCCCTGTGGTACAACACTCATTACAGGTCTACTGCTTGAGGTGGCTTCCCCTATTTTGACTAAGTGGGTTCTATCAGTGAGCCAGTTTGTTACCCATCTGGTAACATACAGACTGATGTCTAGTTCAGAGAGTTTATCTATTATACCCGAGTGGGGAATAGTATTGATGGCACTGGCAAGGTCAAGGTAGGCGGTGTGCACCATCTTCCCCTCAACCATGGCTTTGGTGACTGCCTCAAAGAAGTCGACCAAATTTAACAGGCATGACCTCTACTTGATGAAACCAAACTGTGTGGGATTGAGTATTTGGAGGTGGTCAATGTCCTTTTTAATGAGGTCCATGATAATCCATTCCATGACCTTGCAGATCAGGCTAATTTGGCTGATGGGTATATCATTTCCTGGATTGGTGGATGCTCCACCTTTGTGCCAAGGGATGAAGTGGCTGTCCTCCACTCAGCTGGGATGAAGCCAGTACTATGTCTTTGGCTGAATAAGGTGCCTAATGGTGCTGCAAGTTCTTGCCTAAGTTCATGGAGGATGCAGCCTGGGATGTTATTGGGTCACATGGAGGCTTTATTTTTTTGCCTTAGAGAGGGCAGTGATAACTTGCTCCTAAGAGATAAGGGGAAGGGGGCAGGTGCTGGAAATGTCCTGATTTGCTGATGGGATGACAGGGGGGGGTGAAGTTTTCACTGAACCTGTCTGCCAGCAAGTTGGCTATATTTGAACAGATCTGAGTGTTTCCTTTGAGTTTGTGGTCATATGTGAAGAAGGCCTTATGATTGTCTTAAGCAGATGTGGCCAGTAAATATATATATATATATATATATATATATATATATATATATATATATATTTATGTGTGTTTGTGTGTGTGTGTGTGTGTGTGTGTGTGTGTGTGTGTGTGTGTGTGTGTGTGTGTGTGTGTATAATATATATCATATATACACATACACACACATACCCATATATATATATAGATAGATAGATGTAGATATATATACACACACCCACACACTCATAATACAAACATTACATGTTTTTTTCTATAATACAGAATTAAACTAAGTTATGACACATATATTTGTTTCTAATTATGTTCATATTTTGTAGCAATACTTATTTTTGAACAAGTGGGTTGCTGTCATAAAGTACTAGGGAAAAGTATAATGTGAAATATGACAATAAATATTATTTTTTTAATGTGGAATACTGTAATCTTTCAGCAGTCAGTTTAAAATACTCAGGTGCAGGTAATGCAAGGGAGGTAACCAATTCAGTCAAGTAAGTGCTGGCATAATTTTCCTTCATTGCCAGTTAGAGAATAGCGCATGCATTTAGATCAACAACATTTCATTGGATTCAGCTTGTTTATATCGGCATTCTGTTTTCTTATTGTTGATTGTATTGCAAAACTTGGCAATGGTTTTATTTTTAACAGATCTGAAGCACACAGCAGGTTACCATTTAGTATAAGGCAAGAATCAACAGACCATACCACGGCATACAGATGCAAGCAATTAAGAAAACAATAGGGTGTTTTCTTAAGGATTTGCAAATTGTTTGTTGAAGCTGCTTGAACAATATCTGCCTATCTAGCAGTGTGAGGGACATACTGTGTGCAAGAAACTGTAACCATGTGCTGCAGAAATTGCTTATGTAATCGCAATGAACTCAGCTGTAAAATAATATGTTGATAGCATTTTCTCAGACAGCAAGTTGCAACATTTTATTCACAATTCACTGACAAACAGCAGGCTGAGTTGAATAGAAGTTAATTTTCAATTAAGATTCTAGTATGTGCAATAAAGCAATTAGTAAAATCAACATTGTGTAACATAAGAAATAATTGCTACTCTTCTTTTGATGACCACTTAGTTAAACTTTGTGAAAGAGTACATTTTTTATCTAATTATGGCATTTTAAAGGACACTTTAGTGCTAGATAAGAGATACCTCTAAAAGCATTCTTGCCTTGTGGATACTGGTTATTGGAATGTGTTTAGATGTTATAGTCAAATGACTAACAGGAAATTGTTTTAATAAAAAAAATAGCCTGGGTGTTCTTTTTTGATATGTAAGTTGGATGTGTGTAGTGTTTGAAAGCAGTGTACATCATTTTTTTACATTATGAAGGATTGATCATACTGTGCTAATTGAATTGTGTACAGTGTCACATCATCATGTTTTCACAGATATTGTATGCACAGAGAAAGTTTTCTAATAATATTTATGCATGTTTTGAAGGCTTGCAAAAGTCATATTGGGATGTGCCATAGGAGAATAGGGTCACAGGCCACTGGTCGGTGCCAGGTGACCAACATATTTAAGCAGAGATCCCTGTGGCTGCATTCTTTGCATTAGCTTGAATACATTAAAGGAGGGCACAATAATGATTTTCTTTTATGTTTCAACTTTATTATTTTATGTCTTGGTGGTGAATAAATTGTATGGAAGGGATCTGGAGTGGAACATTCAATCTACTTTGTTGATAGCTTCATTTTCCTTTGGCTCTGTAAAAAAAAATAAAATAAAAGTGATGACAATGAATATGAAAATTTGCAATCATTATGGTGGAATGCCGTTGTATGGTCTTGGCTAAATGCCGATCACAAAAACACGACAGCAGATGGAAGGACATCAGTAACTAAATTAAATTAAATAGCACACTTTATTCACGATAAAACAACAAAGAAAAGCAAAATTAATCAATTTTTGTGATCAGTTTTTATTTAACTAGTTTTGTTTCTTGTCTAAATGCCCTCAAAACACTTATTTTTATTTATTTTTTATTTTACATTTGTTGACTGGGATAGTACGACTGGAACAAAGCCCATTTACAGCGGAGGTCTGGGGAGATAAGCTCCAAACATAAACAAGACAAAATAGCAATTGAAATAAAACATAGATATATAACTGATATAAAATATAACATAGAAATGCAGATAAAAGAGCAGAATGCAGATAAGAGTACATTCAGACTAAAAATGGTACAGTTATATAAGTAGGATATTTCATAAAGTTACATAGGTTCACACTGAATAGACATGTATACAGGATAGAAATTTCCCTTGGTATAGTCAGGAGAAATTAACAATATCTAATAGATAAGTAAATAACATAAATGTTGTTGGTTTAGCCAGGCTAGTCACAGTGGCATAGCCAGTTTAATGCCAGATGTTGTTTAATCGTGGCTTTAAATTGGCATGTGGAGGAGAGCAAGGTCATGGCAGCTGGAAGTATGTGGCTGCAAGCTATAATAATCACTTTTCAAAAAAAGGTAAGTTTGGCTTACAAGCTGAAAGGAGAGGCATCCTACTCTAACAAAAAAAAAAAAAGGCAATATGTACAAAAAGTGCTTTGGCACTGTACAACTTTTGTATAATTTATTAACTTTCATCTTTCTCCAGAAGCATGTTGATTAACTCTCTAAATGAATTAGAATAATATTCAAAAAATGTTCCTGATATGATGTCTTTATTCCCCCTTTTACTTTTTTTTACTTTGTGCCTCATTCTTGTGGTATGCATATGTACAGCGACACTGAATATTTTTAGAAACCCTCGCTTATACTACTGATTGGATGCCACACATATTTGCAGACTAGAAATACTGAGGTGTATAGATGTAAACAAGCAAATGTAAAAATGGCATCATGTTTATGGTGCTGCTAAACAAATCATCTGATTATCACATGCTGCTATTATGACGCTGTTCATCTTCTTCAACATTATCAACTTTACAGAGTAGTATTAAACAAGGCTCCCTATTCAGATGCCAACACTTGAAATGATGAGTGCTGACAAGTTGAAAAAAAAATAAAAGACAGAAAACACAAGAGAAGAATGCATGTAAAAAATCACGCTTCTCCTTAAAGCTTCTTTTTGTTACAGGGGATATCCTCCTCCTGCACTTAACATCCCGTGAGCTTATACATACCAACCATGAGATTGCCAAACCTCGGAGAAAAGGAAATATTCTGAAAAATGGCATCTTAGACTTAATATATATAAATCTGTTCTTTCAGCCATTCATTCTCTGCATTTCAGTACTTGCTATAACAGAGTAAAATTAACATTTTAAAAGTGGTTCTAATGGAAGTTAGTAATCATGCAACACATTATACATCATATAGCCTGCCAGCATGTGATAAAGAACTATCTAGTAAACAATAGCAATGTGGAATGATGATTTGTTGATATTAATATTCTGTAAATTCCAATCACACTGTTTTGTTTAAATCATTTGTACTGAGCAAGAAAAAAGAAATATACCTTTAATTTAGGGGTACATTGTATGTTCAGACAAAGTGAACTAATCTAAACAAATAGTCACAGATAAAAGGTAAATATCTTCCCTTGCCCATCCAGAGCTTTTTCTCAATTTCATCCAATGTTCAGGATGCCATCAGAATAACAATGCACTCTGCCATTGGGTTTAAATAGATTAAAATCCCTCCAAAAGAATAATTACAAATAATTAATTCAGCAGTTGGACAGATGTAAAGGCACAGTCTCCCTTAACTTCAGCTTAAAATCCTAAACAAATAAATATCTAACAGGAACTCTTCTTTATGCATAAAAATTTCTACATTTAATAACGAATACTAATATCCAATAAATACATGCCCCAACATTAGATTAAGTGTGATGATATATTTATTCTCTGGAGTGGGCCTAAAATGAATTTTTAATTTTGTAAATTACTTGAATGGCACCTCAATTTTTTTTAAAGTTTACCTTTAATTTTAACCATGTCAATATTAATTACTTGGATACATTGATAATGCATTCAGAAAGTGAGTTTAAATGTACAATATATAGAAAGCCCACTTCTAGTAATTTCTACCTTGATTATTCTAGTTATAACCCACTTAGTCAAAAGAAGAGATTAGTTAAGGGACAGTGTATACATGTTGCCACAATGACATCTCATAGCAAAGACGTCCCTAGAGAATTAGACATTGTAGTAAATATGTTTTTAGCTAGGGGTTATCCCCCCCCAAATTGTCAAAGAAATTTGTAAGTATGTTCAATCCCAATGGGTTATTAAATATAAACCCCTTTTGGGTGTGGGGTTACCAGCTAAAGAACAATGTAAAAAAGAAAAGACTTTTGATGCGGCCTTGGTGGTAGAGTATGAACCCCACCCAAGTGGGGGAAATTAAGAGCAGTATCAAAAGGAATTGGAATATTCTTAAAGGTTATCCTGAAATTTACAAACTATTAGGATTTGAACTCCTATTTCTTTTAAAACTGGAAGAAATTTGAAGGAAAGTTACAAAGGGAGTTTAACACATTTCAGATATTTTGATAAAAGCAAGGAACAACCAAGTGTGGCAGATGTGCTCAATGTCCATACATTTTATAGACAAGTAATATTGTATTAGACAATGAGATTGGTTCTGTGGTATATTTGAAAAAGGGAACTGCCATACTAAAGGCGTTTACCCAGCCAAGTGCTTGGGGTGTTCCAGTTTTCATGTAGGTAAGACAGAAAGGTGCTGCAGTAGGAGGATATATGAACACATTTATGATATAGGGAGGAACAATGACAACAATGCCGTTTACAAGCACTCTTTAGTAACTCCACACTTTAGTGAGTTTCAGTTTGCTATACTTGAAAAAGTAACTCCCAATCCAAGAGGGGCCGATATGAATGTTGCTCTTGAAGTTAAAGAACTTAGCTGGCGATTTAAGTTAAATGCTTCTTATGACCTAGGACGTAATGAGTGCATATCTTTACAACCCTGGTTAATTATGAGGTCATCAGTTTTATAAGTAACCGGTTGTTTTTTTTTTTTTTTTTTTTTTCTAAGAATTTTTAGCTTTACTTTTAAAATATTTTAAGATAAAAATGTTATGTTTATGTTTTTTGCAATAATTAAACTAATTGGGGCGTGCATTTATTGGATATTATTATTCATTATTAAATATACACGTTTCTGTATGCATAAGAATTCCTTTTAGATATTTATTTATTTAGGATTTTAAGCTGATGTCAAGGGATACTGTGTCTTTAAATATGTACCACTGCTCAATTAATTATTTGTAATTAGTCTTTTGGAGGGATTTTAATCTCTTTAAACCCAATGGTGTAGAGCATTGTTATGATGAAGTCCTGAACATTGCACAAAAACATTCAATAATGATTATGTTTTCATGCTTCAACTTTATTAATTTGTGTCTTGGTGGTGAATAAACAGTTTGGAAGGGATCCAGAGTGAAGCATTCAATATATCTGGCTGATAGCTTAATTTCCTTTGTTTCTGTGGATTGGTAATGTTTTATTTCTTTACAGAACCCTCTGCTTATTTCTCAAAGCTGATTTTACATAGTCTAAAAATATAATCTTGTCTCATTTTCTTTAATTAACAGATCCATAAATAACTACCTAAGCACAAGCTTTTAGAGTGTGCAATCATCAGGTGCTGATGGTGCCGAATTTATGAAGCCTTGTAATCAAAATTCATCCTACAACTGACTTTGTGCAATTTTTGATCTAATGCAATACACAAAGTAAGTGTAAGGAATGGAGAAAAATAGTAGGACGTATTAACCATAAGCCCATCGTTTTCATACATATACAAACTGTTTATTTTAATGGGACTTAAAGAGAAATTCTATACTACGTAAAATAAAGTTATAATACTTTTCTTTCCAGCTTCTTGGACATGTACACTCTTCCAATAATCTTTTCGAGAACAAAATGAAATGTAGCACATATGTTTTTTTTAAAGATAAATGATGTGTGTTTTGCAATTTTATTATGACCTGTAAATCCTTAAGTACACCCTCCACTGGACTTTTCTAACGTCTTCTTCAATAAAATCTGTAGCCAATTAATAATTTCTTTCATGTTAGAGTAAATAACATCCACTTACCTCCTGTTTTTTTTTCTCCTTCCTAATAGTCAATCCTAGTTTGTGTACTGCATTTCTTAAAAACTAAATTATTTTAATCACCCAACTTTTGCTGTTTTCTGTATTTAAAAATCATCAGCATAATTCACTACCAAAGAGATTTATCCCGAACACCAAATTTCAGTTCCTCTCTTCTCTTGCTTCACTTTTCCTATAACTCTATCTGTTATTAGTAAAAAGGTTAATGTACTTAAAGGGCATCCTTTCTGTATACCCTTCTCTTCTTTGATCCTTTGTCTTACCCATTCATTACCGACTGTCCTTAACTATAAACAATCCTACACTTCCTTAATAAATGATAATACTTTCTGTGGTATCCCATATTCTGTCAGCATATCCCCTGTACCACAGTAAGCTTCATCAATATAGGCTTTGTGAGCATCACATTCCATGACTATACCAAACACTACATCTCGTTTAAACTACCATCAACTACTTCTCTAATTATCACTTACATGCCTAAAATATGAATTCCCTTCATTTCATGTACTCCAGCTCCTATTTCTTACTGTTATAGTTTGTCAGCCTCTGCTGTAAAATACTCATCATAATTTTGTAGTCTGCATTTACTCAAATTATAGACCTCCAGTTCTCTAAGGCTATCTTATACTTTTTCATGAAGTAACTTTATTAATCTCATAGAGATATTTTCATCTTTTAGTCTATCATCAGATTCTTCATTAATCATGTCTAAGAAATATTTATTTTCCTCTTCTGACATCATTTTGTTTTATAAAATTGATATCCAATACCAAATTCTGCTGGCACAGTATCTGACTTCCCATTTACGCATTGTTTTAACCAACCCTTCTAACTGAATTCTTCAACAAAACCCTGTTTTCAGTACTGCACATACTTTCTTTACTCCCAATTTCATTCATTCCCATATCACTTTCTTTCTGCACACTTCTTAGTATCCCTCATTAGTCCATTCCTTGTTGTTATTTTATTTCTTTTATCATCTACCTCCCACATCATATTTTCATTATAAATAATGTCTCCAAAAAAGGATTCACCTTTTCTTTCCTGCCATTCCAAAACACTTTGATATATTAAAGCACAATGTATTCTATCCTTATTAATTTCAGAAATTTCTCTCAGTATATTATTTTGTGCCCCCCCCCCTTTTACTATAATTTCATATTCTTGAAATTTTCAGCATATATGTCTTGCCTACACAAATACCATGCTTACTTAAACTCCAAATGAACTTTGTGTATTATAATTAACCATCTTCTCCTTCCAGTTCTTATAAAATACCCTCATTCATTTGTGCTGTTCCTCAAATAACGATTGTTTTTCTTTCTGAGCTGCTTCAAAGATGCCCTTAGCTCTGTTAACATTTAAATTATCTTTCCTTCTTTTATTACTGATGTTTCTTCACCAAATTATGTGGTCAGAAAATCTCAGAATCATACTCCCTCCACTTAATCTGCTTTGAAACCCCCATAAATAAACTTTATTTCCTATTTTAATTTAAAAATTGTGCATAATATGTCTACATAGTTACCTCATTAATCAACCTTTTTTACCATTTTAAGTCACAATTAAAATATACTGCTATAAGTAGGTAGGCATCCTTTAATGCTAAAAGATCATGGGTTTGTGTCATTGTTGGACTGATTGGAACAGCATATTCTCTGGCTGTGCAGTCTAATCCAGGAGTAGCAGCCATTTCCACATTCTGGGTACCAATAGGCATATGTAAGTCTGGTATTATGGGCAAGGATCTTCCTGAGAGCTTTTTTGTCTTCTGCTCCCTTTCACACAGTTGTTTCATGCATAACAAAAACTTCCTTCAATTTCTGTTTCCAGGAATATTTGTCTGAGGTGAGACAATACCAGGTGCTGACGTAGAGATCATGGAGGTGACATTTTCACATGCCCTTATAGTGCAATTTAGGTCACCCTTTCTACCTCTTTTCAAACTCCAGCTCCCACCAAGAGGAGATTTGTCAGTATTTGGCCATCTATCATCGTGAGACATTACCCAACAAGTGCATATGTCTCTGTTTTAGGAGAGTGAACATGGAGACTGGGCCTGCCCTCTCAAACACTCCCCTGATGGGCATCTCATCCTGCCATGAGATTCTGAGGCAGTGCATATGGAATACATGCAGCCCCTGCTCCTATTTTGAATGTAAAGTCCAGGTTTCACTGGCATAGAGTTGTTGTGTCTTTTGGCTTTTCCCGGTTAGGGGCTGCCACAGCGGAACATCGGGCCGCTAATGATTGGCAGTAGATTTTTATGTGCCGAGTTGCCAGCCCTGATGCACAACCTTCAATGAAGGTATGCCCATTCACACATGTCTCCACACAGAAGACGCTCTAGCTGAGAATCGAACAGGACGTCTTACTGTGAGGTGACAATGCTACCGCAGCACCACCACCGCAGTATTTCACTGGCATAGAGTAGTGTACGCAAAACACAGGCTGTGCAAACCTGCACCTTGATATGCACAGTGAGATTATTATTAGTCTATATTCTCTTTGTTAGCCTGGAAAATGTTGTGGCAGCTTTTCCAATGTGCTTGTTGATCTCGTTATCAAGTGACAAGTTGTCCGAGATTGTGGAGCGCAGATACATGAACACATTGATGACCTCCAGCTTGTACTCACCCTGACAGATGAATCATTACTCACATTTTGCCTCAACACTTGTATCTTTTTTAAAATAATTGTGAGACTAAATTCCATACATGCATTTGCAAAGTGATTCCTGAGGGACTGAAGTTCATGCTGGGTGTGAGCAGCAGTAGTTGCATTATCAGCAAACAGGAACTCCCTAAGACACTTCCAAAGTGCCCTGATCTTTGATCTAAGCCTCAAGAGTTTAAAGAGGTTACCAGCCATTATGGTTCAGAGACAGATTTGGTCTGTAGCAGTTCCAAAAGTAAACTTCAAGAGAACGGAAAAGAAAATGCAGGAAAATGTTGGTGCCAGCATGGACCCCTGCTTCACTCTCAGACAATCTCAAAGGGTTTGAATGTGAATCCACAATGCATGATGGTCCCCTACATGCCTTCATGGAACACTCTGCAAAGGCTGAGCAGTGTTGGGGCTCAGCCAGTCATAGTCAGACTCATGAACAGACCTTTACTACTAATGAAGTCAAATGCCTTGGTCAGGTCAATGAAGGCACTATGCAGAGGTTTTTACTGCTCCTACACTTTTCTTGTAGCTGCCTAAGAGAAAAAAAGAACATAGCTTTGAAGGACCATTCAGTTCTGAACCCATACTGAGAGTTGGGGTACACTCTCTCTGCAGAAATGTGGGCCTTATTCAGGACAACACATGCAAATAGCTTCCCTATGGTACTGAAAAGGGAGATGCCAAGATTGTTGTTATGGCCACATTTGCCAGCCTTGTTCTTGTAGATAGTAAGAATGTCACATCCCTTGTATCTTGTGGTATGCCTCCTTCCCTCCAGCATTGGCAATGTATTGCAAGCAGCTCTGTGATTAGAGTACTGTTGGCACATTTGAGGATTTCAAAGGGAATACCATCTTTCCTCAGGGGTTTTCCAGAAGAGATCATTTTTAGCATGTCACTGAGTTCCTCTAATAGGGGTTCAGCATTGAGTTCAGTTTCTCTCTGTAACTACAGTCTCATTGGCATACAGCTATAAGTAGTGTTGCACCCAGTGTTCCATCTTCTTGGCTATGCCCTTCAAGTCCCCACCTATGGCCAACTTATGTGGGGCAATCTTCCTTTGTGATGGATCAATGGTTTGCTTGATCCTATCATACATTCCTCACTTTACCTGTGTCTGCAGCCTGCTGAATCTTGCAGCAGGGTTGGAGCCAGCAATCATTAGCAAACTGCCAAGCTACCTGCTGCACTTGACACTGGAGTATCTGCAAGTTCTACTGATAGGAAGAGAACCTGTATGCAGCCAGTGCCTGCCTCTTCTTCTCAAACAAGGGGTGTCAGCACTTCAGTGTGGGCTTCAAACCAATCAGCACACTTCACTGTCTTCTTCCCAAAGGTAGATATTGCAATTTTCTAATTTACATCCTGTAGTTTTTCATTGTCTTGCTGATATCAGTGACATCCAGGCAGGGCAAGGTCTCTTTAAATGCTTGGACAAACTCACATACTTTTGAAGAGTTATGAGTACTGCTTGTGTCAATGCTTGGCATCTCTTTTGGAGAAAAAAACATTCATAGCTGGATGTTCACCTTTTATGAGCAAGTGGTCAGTATCACAGTCAGCGTGTTACCCTGTTACTACCGAAACGTCTGCATTTGCTGAGGATGACCTCAAGCTGATGTCGATGTTTTGATCTTGGTTGTCACCACAAAACTTTGTGCTGGGGATTGATTTTGAAGAAGGTTGTAACAAAGGTGCTGGTTATGCAGAGTTCATATTAGGGGCAGAGTTCAAGGAGATGCTGTCCTTTTTCATTCATCTTTACTGTTCCAAACTGTCCTAGACAGGATGTCCAGCTGTGGGGGTCACTGCCATCTCTGACACTGAAATCACCAAGAATGAATAGCGGTTCATGGGAAGGGACCTCATGTGTGGTAGCACCAAGTTTATCATAGAACACATCCTTACCATCCTGGGCTAAAATTAAAGTAGTCATGTAGACACTGAAACTGCTGACCATGTCCACAGGTGTTTATAGCTGAATTTTCATATTTATGCCTATATTTTATACTGATGATATAAAATAGTGTTGGGTGTTTGCATATTTATTTCTGAAAAATTCTGATTTAAAAGAGAACAAAAGCATTAAATTTTACTGAGTTGGATCTGTTTCTCTGTGATTTTTTAAAGATGTTTTTTTGTGGTTTAAGTCAGTGTATCAAGTTTTGTGCATGTCATAGCATTTTTTAATTATTATTATTTTTTATAAATAACTTTCACTTCTCTAAATATATCCTGTCAGTCTCTTAAAATTGTACTAGCATAAATTGCTATATGTCTCACCATCTCACATTTACAAATACAATCTGTTACAGTCATTCCCTTTTTCACAGATAATACGTCAACCTGCAATATAGGAAGCTGATGTTATGATTGCAATTCTTCAACTCTTTATTAACACCTAAATTCAATACAATTTCCCTTTCTGCTTGCTGCCTGTACACATACTTGTTTTATCAAAACTCCTGTCCCCAACATACATATTACATCTTACGGAACATTTTGTACCAGTCTAATTACCTGCATGTATTTTGAAACAATTCTAAATGTTGTTTACATTTAAATGAAATATTGAACCACCTTTTTTCTATTATAGCTCTGTTGTTCTCTTTTACAGTCTTCTACTGATTGATACAGATTCCTTTACATTATGGTCACCTTCACTTTGTAACACATCATGCATTCTGAATTGTGTTAGTCCATGTACTTGTGATACTTCACCAGCTTCACTTTCCTCACTTCTAGAAAGTTCTTCCCTATTCTTCAGTGTGACCTTTAAATACATTGTGTGCTTCACATTCTAGTACTTTATTATTTTGCTGCAGAATATTCTTTTTTATTTTTCTTCTTCTTCTTTTTTATATTCTAAATAGACAAACCACAGATGTCCTTTTATCATATTATGGCCATTCATTAAGTGCCTATCCTTCCCGTGTTGACTGCATCTTCCTTTTTTCAAATATTAATTAAATGGCCATCAGCCCAAGATAAATACATTCTGGACTGTCCCGTATACCTCACAGTCTCTTATCCTTCTCTTCTAGGTTTATAGTATAAGGCTCACGTTAACATTGCTGTTCAGTTCCATTTAAAGTGATCCAAACCTCTCATACACCATTCAATATCCCTCTAATATCCTAAACGTTTGTGATACATCACCAAGATACAATCCCATACCATGTTCACTAATATCTGTTCTGAACTGAATAAGCAGTTTTTCATAACATTCAGGGTTCCAGAAAACAAGCACATACATTCCATAGGTATTCATTCATTTTGTCACTTATCTTCAGGAAAATATTTACATCAAAGAAAAAGATTGAGAGCTCACATTAAAAAAACAGATTATTGTCCTTGTTATATTACATATCTCAGTTTAGAAACTGAAAAAATCAAAATAACAAATTAATTTGTCCCAAAGTGAATGTTTATTGATTTTTATCTTATGTTTTATAGAAATTCTCATATTTTGACGTATTTATTTAGCTGTGCTTTTTCCCATCCTTAACTTGTTCACTGCTGTCACTGCTCTGTAAGTTCTTTCTGTCTGAGTCTACTATTCCCCTTCCTAAATTACAGCTAAATGTTGTGGCATACCAGATACCTATGAATTAACTTTCTTCTGGCTCCCTTCATCTAAATTTCTTTTTTTTCAGACTTTTTTTTGTATTTTATTAAAACCTTCATGTTATGTTATATTGATACATGCATTCATAAAATTTGAAACATTAAAAATTAAACAAAAAAGTTAAAACTATATACAGTATGTACACAGTTGCCCGAATCATTATTTAATACAAGCACAAAAAATAGGATTGTTGCTCGAGTAAAATGACCCCAAAGGAAATAGCAGCATACAGCAACACACAAGACTTCAGGGATCATAAACAATGTAGAAGCAAAGTAGTATTAGTTTAACCGAATAAAGAACTTGGATTTTAACAGAATAAAGAACTTGGATTTTAACCAAATAAAGAACTTGGATTTTATGAACTAATACTGCTTTTCTTCTGCGTTGCTTATAATCCCTGAAGTTTTGTGAGTTGTATTATTTAATACATGTTTTAATGTTAAAGTTAATAAATAAATGAACTAGTTATATAGTTATCAAATTATACAGTTAACACTGTTCTGATAAAACTCAATAAGTGATAGAACTTTAGTCCAAGGATTCCTCTGAGTTAGTCCTAGGATGTATTCTTATTTCCTTTATTCTAGTCTCATTGAAGATTGCTTCTTTTAACAATGACAGAAACTCTTTAAATTGAGGTGGTAATGAGTTCTTGCATGTCTTGTGTTTTTTCTCACCACAACCATAATAGACAAAGTAGAAGTTCCTCTTATGTAGTTACACAGCCAAACTGGAGGCAGAGCTCTCTCAACACAAGACTGGCACAGTCAGTCAGGAGGAAAAGGCAACTACCCACATCACAAATCCAGTGTCACACAGACCTATTGCATCTGCATACCCAACACATAAACACACAAAAACATACTCAGGGGCTCTAAATAAAAATCTGCCTAAACAGCAAAGACATCCTAAGCAACAGCCACCCCTCAACAGAACCCACAAATCACATATCTCACAAAATCAGTGTGCCTCACAGTCACATCCCTTAAGGCCAAACAACACACCAAATACACTTGTTATAGGGGACTCTGTTGTCCGGCACACTGACGTCCTGCTCACCAGACTGAACAAGGAAAAGGTCACTGTAAGCTGCCTATCGGGTGCCAGGATCCGCCACATAATGCAAGCACTCAGGTCACTCCAAAGCAAATACAAGTATGACTCCGTCATTGTCCATGCTGGTGTGAATGACCTGAGACGTACCTCCCTGGACTACATGAAAAGAGACATAGAGGAGCTCTCTGACCATGTAGCCCAGGCTGGTATGACCCTGACTTTGAGTAGCATCTTGCCCTCACCAAGAATGATGCCACAGTATAAAGACAAAATAATCAGTTTCAACAATTGGCTAAAGTATTGGTGTCATTCAAAGGGGATCCAGTGTCTGTCAGCCTGGGATGACATGCTCGACAAGCCACGTTGCTTCACTAGGGATGGCTTGCACCTGTCACCCTTAGGCTTTCGTATACTGGCCAAGGCTCTTGCCACCCCCATAGTGCTTTTTTTAGGCAAGGCTGAAAGGACAAACCCACCTCCATAGACAACCCAAGGATAAAAAAACTAAAGGTAATGCTACTCAATGCCAGAAGTCTAAACCTCAATATGCACGCACTCCAGGCTCTCCTCAGTATGGAGAAAATCAATGTCTGTGCAGTAATAGAAACCTGGTTCAAGGCTCTTGAGAGCACCCCCAGCACTACCAGGTTATAACTCATACCATGCGTTTTGGCCCCAAAACTCGGACCGAAGCACAAAAGGAGAGGGAGTATCTATATTCATCAAAGACACCTACACCTCCAGGTTAGTGGCACTGCACGAAGCATCAGAAACCATCCATGTGCAACTAACAGCGGGCAAAACTGCCTTTCAGTTTGTAGCCTGCTACAGAACACCCTCCCTATTACAGGAACCCCACTTGGCATTCCCGAGAACACTGGAGAATATGAAGGTCTCTCCAAACACTATGTTATTGGCTGACTTCAACTACCCAAACATTGACTGGGAAAACTACTCAAGCCCAAACACCCTCGCCCAAAGGTTCCTTGAATTTATAAACTCTAACGCAATGGAACAGCTGGTCACCGCTCCCACAAGAGGGAACAACATATTGGACCTGGTCATCACCAACATGGGGACTCTATGTTCCACACCAGAGGTAAACCCCTCATTGGTAAGATCAGACCATAAACAAATTTCCCTGGACATCCATATCCCGTCCCCACCCCCAGCCAAGGAAATCACTGTAAAGAATTTCTCAAAAGCCAACTTTGCACTTCTCAAGACTGAGGTGGAATCCTTCAAAGCCCCTATGTCAGAGGATAATACAGCCCAATCCGCAGAATCCATTACAAATGCATTCTATGAGCAGCTGCAGGAATGCATGGATCATGCTATCCCAAATAAAACCAAGACTCACTCCTCCAAAAACAGGAGACCAGTCTAGTGGACCCCGGCCATAAATAAACTATACAACAGAAGGAGGAAGCTACTACATGACAGAGCAAAATCCCAAAAAGGGAAGGCATCTCAGATCAGTATTAGCAAGAAACTTTGATCCCTCATAAAATCATCAAAGGCCAGTTTCGAAAGAAAAATTGCCTTAGACACTAAAGATAATCACAAGGCCTTCTTTAGTTATGTCAGGAACATGGGCGGAAACTCACAGATATGCTATGAATTGTTGCATAACGGTAAAAAATATACTGAACCTACAGACATAGCCAACATCCTGGCAGACAGATTCAGCACAAACTTCTCCCCCCCTTCCCCCCAAAGGAGCAAATGCCTATCCCAACTGAATGTAACCTCCCTGACATCACCGATGCACAGGTGAAAGCTGCCCTCTCCAGAGCAAAAAACACAGCATCTATGGGACCGGACGGTGTCCCAGGCTGTGTCTTACATGAGCTCCAAGAAGACCTGAACCCTCACATTAAGTCACTGTTCAAACTTAGCCTTACTACAGGATATGTACCCAAAGAATGGCGTACAGCTACAGTGGTCCCACTCCACAAAGGTGGTGCCACAACGGACCCCGGAAACTATCGCCCCATAAGCATGACTAGCCTGGTCTGTAAAGCTATGGAGCGTATTATCATGGAACTCATAAACAAAGACATTGGGAGCCTCCAGACACTGGACCCTACCCAATTCGGCTTTGTTAAGGGCAGATCTTGCCTCTTAAACCTAGTTGATTTCTTTGAAACAGTTACCAAAGCCATAGATGAGGGCAAGGTAGTCCACACAGCCTACCTGGACCTCGCAAAAGCCTTTGACACAATACCCCACTAGGGTATCATAAATAAGCTTACCAGCTTAAATATCAACCCCTATATAACAAAATGGGTTGCAAACTGGCTCAGAGATAGAACCCACATGGTCAGAATTGCAGGTGCCATGTCTGAATTCAAACCAGTTACAAGTGGCGTCCCACAGGGCTCAGTTCTGGGACCTCTCTTGTTCGGTATATACTTCTCTGAGGTTCAGGCTAACACGGGGGGATTATGGCTGACAAAGTTCACAGATGACTGCAAACTGGGGGCCATAATCGAATCTCCAGCTGACACAAGCATCCTCCAAAAGTGTCTCACAGAGATGGATGCTTGGTGCCAGAGCCACGGCCTCAAGCTAAATGCTAAAAAGTGCATAGTCATCCCCTTTGGGAAAAACAAGGTGCCCACAAATTACCACACAGGTGGTAATCCATTAAGTACGGAAGAAGTAATTAGAGATTTGGGGACCAACGTAGATAGTAATCTCTCCTTTGATAATCACGTTGCCAAAGTGGTTAGAAAGACCTTCTATATAGCCCACCTTATCATGAAAGGGTTTGCATCTAGATCAAGAGAGGCCATTGTGCCCCTCTACTCGTCACTCATCAGGCCCATAATTGAATACAATGCCCCTTTTGGGATGTACCTTACCCGACACCTGCAGCAACTGGAGAGACCTCAAAAGTATCTCACCAAGAGGATCATGGGCTACAAACAGATGTCCTATGCAGCTCGACTAAAGAAACTTCAGCTCTACTCAGTTGCTTACCGCCTACTCAGAGGCGATCTATGCCTGACGTACAAAGCCATGTCAAACCCAGAATTAATGGACATGCTCCACCTCAAAAAATCCAAGTCCCTTAGAGCTATATGCTCCAGGGACCTAAACCTCAGCACAAAAATAAATAGGACATGCTGGAGGGACAGATTCATTTCCCAGAGGCTCCCCTCACTCTGGAATAGAATCCCAATTCATGTTAGACATAGCCCCTCGCTGACCCTCTTCAAGTGAAATCTGGATGAGTGGATGGGAAATCGCAAATTCACCCCTGGGATCTCTTCTGTGTCCCTGCTAGACAGAGGCACAGTAAACTAATCTTAAAAGGGTACCTTCTGTGACCTACTTTACAGAGGCACAGTAGGCTAATCTAATAGGGAGGCAGAAGCCAAATACACTCTGGCTAGGCTTATAAATGCCCTAGGGAAGATAGCCTAGTATCTACCTATGAATCTATGAACCTATTATATGAAATAAAATGAACATCTTTGTCAAAAAGAATGCATCAAACCATTATGCTCTTAAAAAGTCTTGTGATCATTCAAAACATATATGTGACCACTCAGCATTACAAGGTTTCAAACACCTCCAACCTTGTATGTCCTTATTACTATTAAATTTGCCAATTCTGTTAGGAGTAAGGAAACAGCTATACAGAAATTCCAATTGAAAATACTCCAATATACTTACCATAATGTGAATTTTATAGAGTTCAATAATTGTTTTCTGTATTCAGTAGTTACATTTGGACTGTGTCCTAGGTTGGGTAATTTGTTTCCAAAAGTTATCATTATTATTAACATTATAAAGGATAAGAATGTTGTATAGTTTAGAAATTGAAGTCTGTGTTTTATGTTCATTATATGCAATTTCATATATTAACCACCAACCATGTGAAAGTACATAAGGCAAATAAGGTTTTCATCTTAGAAAATCAAGTCTACATCAGTAATACTTTTAAGACACTTAAAAAAACCATGAAACACCTAAACACTTTCATCCATACCATTCAGGACTTAATCAGAAATGAAAAGTGCTTCAAAGCAAAGCATTTATAAAGACCAAACCATCATCCAATTACATATTTAAATAATTAAATAACTAATTAGCCAAGTAATACAATACAAATTACAGTCATGTAAGCCCTTCACACACATTTCCTATTACAAAAGCTTAAAAGTTAGAACAATCTAACAAAACTTAAACTTTTTAAAAACAATTCTAGAAAATCATTCTTCCTTAAAATGCACATGAGATAAAGGCATTCCCTATAATTTAGCTGCATGTAATTTTAGAACAGGCTATATAAAGTCCTGGTCATTCAAACCAGGGCAGCTAAAGGCATTCACCTTAAATTGCCAAAGCAGCTCCCTGTATAACAGCCTGTTTTCTCAGTCACCACCCCTCAGGTTTATCTCTACTGTCTCAATAATAGCAAATCTAAATTCATTGTGGGACTTTTTTTACTGTGCATTTACAAAGAGCATTGTTAGTATTTTTATCTTTAATATTGTAAACATGCTCATATACTCTTTTGCTTAATGGCCTCTCTGTCTTACCTACATAGAAACAATCACATTTTATGCACATAACTAAGTAGACTGCCTCACTCATGTCACAATTACATTGTTTTTAATTAATCTTGGGTTTCTCAAAGTTTCCCCAATGTCATGGGTCTCCCTTCATAAATAACTAATTTTTGCATTTAATTTTAGACCGTGGCTTTGGAGGCAATCATTTGTCTGTGTTAGCCCCTCCTGTAATATGTTAACATCATTGGGGACTCAATGATTTCACCCAATCTACAATCATTGGTGAACTTGGTAAGCCACAGGTCATCTACTTTAACCTAGACTTCCAAGAAATAAATTCCAAACAGTTAAGGGCCCAGCACAGATCATTGTAGTACATCAGTGGTGACAGGTCTACTGGTAGAGCTGGAGTCATCAACTTTGACAGTATGTGTTCTGTCGGTGAGCCAATTGTCTACCCATCTAGAAACGTAAGGGTTAATCACCAGCTGGGACAGTTTTTCAATGATACCTGAGTGAGGCATTGTGTGAAAAGCCTTGACTAGGTCAAGATAGGCGGTATGCACTGTCTTACCTTCATCCAGGGCTTTGGTGGCTTTCTTGAAGAAGTCTACTACATTTAATAAGTATTACCGGGTCTATATTACCAAATTGAAAAACCCTTTATGTGAATACCTAAATGTCAACACCTATAACACGAACCGTGAAAATCCTGAATGCACTAAACAGTGAAAAATAAAATAATGAACTGTCATAGTCGGCCAACCCCACCACCCGCTACATACTACCTACACAAACAAAATAAATAAACCACATACATACACTAACTGAATCCTACTTCTAACCTAACATAAAGCACCAAAACCCTATTTCTAACCCTACACCAAACCCCACATATACAACTAACTATGCACCATCCTTAACCCCTCCCTAACCCTTAGGTCCGTAACTACTGCACACTTCCCCTACAGACATACACCCAAAAAAATAAATAATGCACATATATACATTTAACAAAACCCTACTTCCAACACTACACTAAACCCCTCAGACTGTATAAAGTGCTTAAAAACACAAACTCAATTTATACATTTAAAATTAACCGTGACCTAATAAGTCACATGATTTAACCTTTTCCTTTTTAAAAAAGCAGTAAACTCTTTTTTATCATTTAAACCTGGTGGGTGGCAGGAATTTAATTTTACCTGCCATAAATATTCTTTCCAACTCAATTCTGATTCTGCATCAAATTTCACTTCATAATTAATCACTTCATCCAGTACACAAAATTTAAAATCCACTTTGCAAATACCTTCGTTGTAATGTTTACCCATGGCATTTTTTTATCTTGTATATTAACATGACGAAAGTGCTTAGCTGTACTGCAGACAGGCCAACCATTACACTTCAACATTTAAATTTTTGCTATTTTGGACATTTGACATTTCCGTCTTTCGCAACAATCCATGACGCTCTTTTCGTATGCGCGTTTACGGTCTTTCGATCTGGTAATAGGAACCCGTATTACCTACCCTCAAAACAGACAAATTGGGTTGGGTCTAGAGTTGGAATGTCACCTATGTCCTTATTGATAAGGTCCATGATGATTCGTTCCATGGCCTTGTAGATAAGGCTGGCGAGACTTATGGGTCTATAGTCCCCAAGGTCAGTTGATGGCCACCCTTTGTGCAAGGGGTTTACTGTTGCTGTCCTCCATTCTGCTGGAATAAAGCCAATTCAAGCTATGGTTAAAGAGAATGTCAAGCGGGTCTGCTAGGTAATGGTTTAAATTGCTTAATAAGCAATGTGGGATGTTATCTGGTCCCATTTAGGCCATGGTTTTGGCCTTGATGTGGGCAGATATGACCAGATATCTAGAGATACTATGCAGAGGACAGGCATCAGGTATGCTTTGCGGTCTGGCTGGTTGGTTCAGGGGGGTGAAGTTTGTGCTAAATCTGTCAGCTAGCAGGTTGGCAATTTCCTCCAGTATAGTATGAGTGGTACTATCTACTACCAGTTTGGCACATAGCTGGGCATTCCCTTTTAGATTTTGGATGTAGTTAAAGAAAGCCTTATGATTATCCTTAACTAAGGATACTATTTTATCTTTGTAAACAGCTTGAGACTTTACAAGATTTTTGATTTGCTTGTTTAATCCGAGGAGCGAATTCCTCCTCTGATGAGTCAGTTCCCTCTTGTTCTTATACACAAGTGCCTTCCTTTTGTTATGTAACCTGTTTATACTTGAGGTCCACTAGGCTGGCATAATTTTTTCAAGAGGACTTGGTTTTAATCCAGTCAGCCACAGCCGAGTCTATACAGTTGATTAAGTGTTTATACAGGGCATTTGGTAGTGTTGTTGCCTCACAGCAAGAGGTTCTCCCATTCAATTCTTGGCAGGAGTGCGGGGAGTGCTTTCTTTGTGGAGTCTGCATGTCCTCCCCACGGTTGGGTGGGCATTCAAAAGACATGCATAAATGGGTGTGTCTTCATTGAAGGTTGGATGTTGAGCTGGCACATCGGAGTTCATGAAAACCTACTGCCAATCATTAGCGGACCGGAGTTCCGCTGTGGCGACCCCTAACCAGGAAAGGCCGAAAGACAACAACAACAACAACAACAGGGCATTTGCATACACCTCTGCATAGGAGTCATTGCTGTCTGTGATTGTGGCGGGTATAAATGTTTTTATACCATAGCTTAGTAGGCTGTAGTTTTCTTTGGAAAAGTTTTTTATTTTTTTATTTCATTTATTTTTTTATTTATTTTTGCTCCTGTGGTGGTGACAGGTTCAATAGTTACTTCTAATGAGACTGATTTATGGTCTGACCTTACTTAACAGGGATGGCATCACACAGGGGGGAGTGAAGTAACTCTCCATGTCGGTGAGCACTATGTCTAGGACATTTAAGCCTCTTGTGGGGATGCAGACTATCTGTTTCAGAGAATTTGTGTTGACAAAGTCCAGGAACCTCTGGGCAAGCATGTTTGTACTTATGCATGTCATCCAGTTGATGGAAGGATAGCTGAAATGTCCCTTGACTAAGGTGTTGGGCTGTATGGCCAGTTACTCCAGTAAGTCCAGGTAGGCAGTGTGGTTTTCTTGTTTCATGGTAGGGGACCCATAGCTTTCCCTAATTTTACATGGAATAGTTTGAGAAAGTCATAGTGTTTGACCAGTCTCCACCTTTGGTTCTTTCGTGCTTATTTTGAGGTCTGAATGTGTGGAAGGCATTGTAGCCTTGAAAAGACAGGGTGATCTCCAAGGCCTTGAACCATGTCTCAGTGACTGCACAAATGTCAGCATCTTCCAAGGAGAGAAGTGCTTCCAGGCAATGCAGTTTCATGTTTAGACTCCTACCATTATGCAGCAGAACCTTCAGTTTGTCTTGAGTGGATTTTGTTACATCAGAAAATGTGTTGTTTTGACAATACCTAAAAAAGGTACTATGAGGGAGGCAAGTGCCTTTGCCAGTATCAGAAAGCTTAGAGGAGACAAGTGCCAACCATCTATGGCAAAGTAGCGTGACCTGTCAACTATGTCTTCCCAGGCTGACAGATACTGGATCTCCCTGAACTGACAGCACAAGTTATGCCAGTTGTTGAAGTCAATCATTTTTAGTTTATACTGTGGCATGATCCTGGGTAAAGGTAGAATGCTGTTAGGGTGATGGTCATACCTGCCTGGGCCACATAATCTGAGAGTTTAGTCATGTCTCTCTTCATATAGTCCAGAGAGGTACATCTCAAGCTATTCACCCCAACATAGACTATAATAGAGTCATAACGGTACTTCTTGTTGAGTGACTTGAGTGCATCCGTGATTTGATGCATCCTGACACATGACAGGCAGGTGACTGCGATCTTCTCCTTTTCCATCCTGGTCAGTGGGACACCTGTGTCCCAATATGGATTCACCTATGATGAAGACATTAGGTTTTGAGGTGTTTTGCCTTAGAGGTGCATTTGCTGAGATGCTGGTATATTGTGTTTTTATGTGCACTTGTTTCTATTTGCATAGCGATGTGTGCAAGTGGTTTATGTTTGGGGGTCTCTGATCTTTTGGTAAGGTTCTAGTGAGTACCTCCATGTATGTGGGTTTATGTGTCATGACTTCATTTTGTGTGAGAGGTGTAGAGCGTGTGCTAACAACCTCTTTGATGTCTGGTTTGTTGTTACGTGAGATAATTGATTCCAATTTCATAGTGTAATTACATCTCTCACATAGGATATTTGTTTCTTTTAGGACTAAATGCTTGTCAGTATACATGACATAATTACTACACTGCCTCAGGATGCTCATGTCAATCAGGCTGGCCAGTGAAATGATCTGAAACTGCCCATCCATTATAGCAAGTGTTTACCATATGCACTATTAGGAAAGGGAGTGGGCTAGTTTGACCAGTTTTGCGCTAGGACTAACAAAGATGCTTGTTCTACTGAAGGCTATGGATGATAAGTTCTTAGTATAACCATAGTGCAGTAAGGAAGCTTGGGAGGGTTCCACTGACAGATGCCTAGGGAAAAATTGAGTTTCATGGTGTTTGCATCTATATAGGGCACTGCTAACCCCTGTTGTATGATGTGCTGCAATGCACAAACACAAAACTTAAATACAGGTAAAATTAAAACACTTTTAAGCTAATCTACCAATAGGAAAGCATACAATGAATCTTTCTCCAGCAACCCCCAGCTCAGACAAGGCTGGATCCATACTCGTCTGCCACAACTTACAGGAGAGCCCTTCTTAATGTAAGATGGCTGGTTTAGTGCTCAGATGTATCAATGACAGGATAGATTTAACAGGTTTAAATCTAGTCTATGTTATCTAGTTATTTGAACAGTGCAAAAAAAATACTTAGAGACCTTTCGATTGTTTCCCAGCAATAATAGACCAGGCACATACCTACTACTACCAGATGAACAATCCCAGTCTTCCCAATGCAAAAGCACAGTAAAGGAGTATCCAGAGTGAAATACTTCCACAAACAAATTTAAAGATATAGATACAGCAGTGTACATTGAACAGCTTATAAAAATGTGATTATTCAATAAAACTACTTCACTTTGAATAAATCAGCCAAGAGCAACTGAATTGTAGAGAATTTATAAAAGCACTAAAAACAAGATAAGCTGATTAATTACCCCTCCAGCCAATAAAACTACACTCAGAATTCTCAGGGGTTTCCCTAACCTAAACAGACCAGGATACCTTCCAGTGCACTTGATGGAAAATCAACTGACCACTTTTGCATTAAAACAATTGTTTGATAGATTGTAAGAATTTAGAACTTTAGCCAACAGCTAGCTAAATAATGAAGTCAGAACAAGTAGAACAGACAATGGGTGTCAAAATGCACTTTTTCAATATAAGCAAAAGGAAACGCAAATAAATAATTAATGATATCAACAGCAGTGTGGAAAGGGAGAAGCTTATTGAGCTCAATTTACAGTAGGGATGGGCAGCTTAAATTCACCAGGTTATGAAGCAGTTCAACAAATGGGAGGGTAGGTGGTAAACACAGCAGAGAATCACCAGCAGTGCTTTAGTTTATGCAGGCTCCAATTTTTTTAGAGAAAGACAGATGACCAGAATTTCACGAAGTATTTAAAAATCACTCGAGACAATTTAACCAATGAAAAAACATGTGAAATGTGCAGTCTAGATAATTTAAGCATCCTCCTCTCACATAGAACAAAAACACCAGACCAAGCAGATTTCTTCAAACAGAAAACAGTTTTGTATAATCTAATGACATTTTACATAAAACTAAATGAAAGTGCTCATATTTACTTTTTCGAGTTTTAAAAGGTGATTTTTTTCATGCAAGTTTATTATGTGTTCTTTAACTTAAACATTTGATTTTAACAGTTGGAGTCTGCAGACAAGCATTTTTTCTTGGTTTGTTAAACTTTATGAAAACCAAAATTAATTTAAAAAAAGATAATTGTGGTACTAGTGGAGTTGTCTCCTTAGCTATGTGCATGAAATGTGATTGTTTCTACATAGATAAGACAGAGAGGTCACAAAGAAAAGACATATATGAGCATGCATATAATATCAAGTACTGCAGTTGTAATGGGACGGAGCTATTTATTAATTTTTTTGACATTTGTTTATTGGGAAAGTCTGACTGGGCCAGAAAAGTGCCCATTTTCAGAGGAGACCCAGGGAGAATAGCTTCACAATCACAATCTTTCAAACATCAAATACAGACAGATATTTTAATTTACAAAGTATCATGTCGCACTACAAAACATCAAGGACAAATATTTTAAATTGCAAAGTATCATGTTACATTATAAAAGATAAGAGTGAAAAAACATTGTAATGAGAAAAAGATAGAATGTATGTTTCATAGTGGAATGCAATGAAAAGCAATAACACGAGTTAGAGAAAATATGTGAGGAAAAACTCAACAGTCATATTATTTGTTACACCAGCAAATGAGACTTGAAATAATTCTAATAAGATATTTAAAGAGATATTAGAGATTACATGATAAGAGACAGGGGGAGATGTATTGTCATCTTAATATGAGAGATGGTGTTTGCATTCAGGTTACTGAAGGAAGAAGAAGGAATGATGGAGACAAGGGGATTATAAGAAGAGTGCAGGGGTAGGGTGTCTTCGAGTAGCTTAGGTGAGTAAGGAGGAAAGAAAAAGAGGTAGAGGAAAGATCTGCAGAGATGAAGTGGATAAGGTACGGTGTTGGAAAAAACAAAAGAAAGGAGTGGAGTAGCAGGCCGAAGAGCATTGTGAAGTGTGATTTAGGCTCAAAGGGGGTGAGTGAATTATTGTGAGTAAGTTCAGCCAAGACAGGTTCAAAATTTTGTAAAGTTTTCTTTTAAGGAGCAATTAAAGGTGGGTAGTTAGAAATAGTTCTGGTGATTAGAGGTAAGGAGTTCCATTTTTTTGCTACTGAGTATGAGTATAGATTTGTCCAGGGGACTTATGTGGTTTGTTTATGGTGAAAAGTTTGTCTTTTGTTTATTTTAAAATGTGTTTACTGGGAAATTCCAACTAAGAACAACATCAAATTTTAACAGAAGCCCAGGGAAAAATGCTCCAGATGTGTGTCTTTGCAATTTGGGAGGAAACCAGAGCACCCAGAGAAAACCCATATGAATGCAGACTCCACATAGAAGGCACCCCAGCCAAGAATTGAACCTGAGAACCTCTTGCTGTGAGGTGACAATGCTACCACTGTGCCATGACCCGCTTCTGATGTAAGAGTTCTTTAGGGAAATATAATTTTATTAAAGGAGTAAGACCTAGGCAGACTAATGGTTTGTGTATGATTTTATGTATTATTATAAACTGAATGTAGAAGAGGTGGAGGGGACGTTCCAGCCACCCAAGAGTATGCAGAGCTTTTCAGTGATGGGGAAAGGAGGATGAATTAGTAGCAAACATGGAAATGTCGTTGTAGTAGCTTTCAATTATGTTTTATGAAGGATTGTAAAATGAGTAGAACTGGTGCTCCACAGAGTAGGGAGGGCAGAAGGCAGGTTTTGGCAAGAGTTGTGGATGTGCTCAGAAAATGTTTGATTGTGTACGGAGGTCAAATTTAAGATTATCATCTGTTATGACTCCTAATAGTTTGGCAATTTCAGGGCTGTTTGGAAAGATTTTGAAAGATATTTTGTTAGGGGTGTGAAGTTTTGGTGTAAAGAGGATGAGTTTGTTTTTGGGGATGGAGTAGGAGTTCTGCCACTGTAAGCCAGGTTTCAATAGAGATAACTTTTTGAGTGATTTCTTGGAGGTGAGTTAAGGTGTTTGAAGAGCAGATGATAGTAGAGTTATCTGTATATGGAATCAAAGTGCTTTCACAAGAAAATCAGTGTAGGCTAACACTAAAAATATTAAATAGCAGAGAGCCAAGGATGGATCCTTGTGAGACTCCTGTGGAAATGGGAAGGTATGCAGAAATGGATCTTTGCAATTTTATAGCTTCTTGCCTGTTGGCAAGGTAGCTAGAGAACCATTGAATTGATGGAGATAATAGACCCAGGGAAGAAAGTTGATTGAGGAGTTTACTGTGAGAGACCATGTCAAAGGCTTTTAATACATCTAGAAATAATGCAGATACAAGTTTAATAGAGTTGTAACAGTGTTTGTAAATGATAATTATACAGTGGAGGTGCTGTGGTCTTGCATATTGGTGATTGGCTTATTTTGTAAGATATAGTAGAGAGATTGTTGATGTATATTTTTTTCAAGGATATTAGAGGGGGGGGTCAAAGGATGCCTATGGGATGAAAATTTGCAATGTCAGTGGAATTGCCTCATTTATGTAAAGGGATAACATGTCACATTTTCCAGTACTTAGGGTTACAGGATTCTGTTATGAATCTGTTAATAAGAATGCTGATTGGATATGCTATTGCATCTGCAGCTAGATTTAGATATTCCAGGGAAAGGTTGTCAGCTGAGGAGGAACAAGGTTTCAGTTTATGTAAAAGCTTTTTATGAGAGTTGTAGAAACTGAAAGGTAAAGTAGGTGGAGTTGTCTGTATGTGTACTGGAGAGGTTGCAGCTAGGAGAGTTTTCTAAAAGATATGTGCTACGGTCTAAGTTAGGGGAAGTTAGCTGAGTGGATTGGATGTGTTAGATAAGTTTGATGAGTTGTAAATGTACACTGCTTGCCAAAAATGCTCTCATGATTAATTATCACTTCTGCTTTCGTGTTCCTTTTTATAAATTAATCAGTTAATGTCAGCAATCCTATGGAAGTCAGAAGATGAGAGTACATAATTTTTTTAAATAATAATCAGTTTGTGGTTCATCTAAAGTATACCTCAGAATGTATTGGAATCCATGTTCATGTCTATGAAAAATGTACTTTTTTCCTTCATCTGCCACAGTTGTTTATTAGTTATCTCTTAAGCTTCACATCTTAGAAAAACACAAGTTATTTGGTAATATATTAACAACTGTCCACCACCCTTTGCTTCTTGCACTCAATATAGTGGATTAGTAAACAGAGCTATAGCAGCATTTTAGAAAATTTTAGAAAATAAAGTGGTGGAGTAAGTTTAAGGCATTCAATAAGAAACTGTATATTAACCCTATTCAGTATATACTGTTGAAGCACTCAACATTGTCTTCAGAAATTTTACATTTAAAATTGCATAATGTGTGATGACAGGGCTACCTGTAACTATTGAGTTATGACACATAATCATTTGGACAATCAGGGCTTGAGGAATGAATTCAAACAGTTAATCAGCTATACAGACTTCAATATTCATTGAGAGGCACTCAGCAGGGTATATTTACTAGTTTATTTTTGCATGGGATATATAATTCCTGTTGTGAATGTTAGCTTCCTGGCTACTTGATATAATGTGACATGTTTAACTCAGCTCTGCTTCACTTTTATTTATTTGTTTGTTATTACTGTTATTTTTTTTTTTCATTGTTAACTGCGTGGTAGCTGAGTCAAAGCCCATTTTAAGGGGTGGCCAAGAGATAAAAGTTCAGAAAGAAAATCATTTAGCTTAATTGTAATTTATAGATATAATACAGCAGAACTTCAGTAACATGTCAATTTCATAAAATCCATCTTTCTTCCTTCTGGTTAATTTGATGGATTATGTGCGATGGTAGCTACAACTTTTTTATCAGAAAGCACTGGCAGGGAAACATGGGTTTCTACCAGTGTACCCAAAAATGAAAAAAAAATGTAAATATTTATTTACAATTTTTTTCAGTTTCCTTTTTCTTTCTGTCTTTTGCTCTTTCTTTTTCTCTTTTATCCCTATCTCCTTCCCTTTCTTGCTTTCTTATACTGCTTCCTTCCATTTTACCAGTAATTCAACTGTGTGGATGGTCTTGGCTGAACTAATCCCACCTGCTTCATACTGAGCTCATAGCTCAGTTAAATGGATCACTCTACTAGTTGTGAAGACAGAATAGCACTACAGACTTTCACCATACTTTGCAATCATTTTGAGGAGCAGTTAGATTTTGGGTGCAGTTACAGCAATCTTAGTTCACAATTCCTGTTTCTTCTCTTCCCTCTCATTTGTTTCTTTCATACATTGAAGTTTGCGTATGTGTTTTATTGGGTGATAAAGTTAATGACATTTGCTTTGAATGTCAACATGCTCAGAGGGCTTTGTGTGAGTTTATGTGCATATTTCTGCATTTGTGGGGTTGCTACTAGATTGGCATTTTTATTGTTAGGTCATGACTAATTTTAGAATAAAACAAGTGAATTCAGTTGAAAACTGCTTAGCATAAAATTTTGAACAAAAAGAAAATATAAAATGAGTTGTCAATAACAGATTCAGTATATGTTACCTTATTTGTGGAGCCTGCATATTTTCCATGTGCCTATATGAAGTTTTCTTAATGCTCTAGTGTTTTCCTGCATCTGAAGGATGCTCTGTTTATGAATTGGTAATCTTTTAGACTGCCTGTTGATGGGCATCCTGTATTTGAGTCTGTATGTTTGTGCATCCTGTGATAAGTTGTGCTCAGTCCAAGATTAGTTTCAATGCCTTGCACTTATGGAGTGCTAGTATATGATCTGGATGCCCCAAAACCCTGAACTTGATTAAACATGTAAACAATAAATGAATGAATAACTGAAAGTAAGAGAGAAAACAGTGTTTATGTTTTAACTGGGTAATTCCACTTTACATGAATGTCACACTTTAAGTATTGCACAAGAGTCAGTTTCTAATTAAATGATTTGCTCTGAGTCACACGGTCTGCAAATGTAAATTGAGAGAATCAAAACTTGGACTACAAGATGGAAGAATCTAGAAGGCCATAGCTTGAGATCTCCAAGCTAAACTGCCAGAGCTACAGGGGAATATCTTGAAGTGTGTCTACAGGTAAATGTAGTTACCCTGATATATGAAATTCCATAGTACTGAGAGGGCTATAAAGGTCACTGCAGATAGCTGGTGCAGACCTTCAACTAAGAAGAAAAACTGGTAAAGTGGAAAGGTGAATAAACTTTAACTTGACTTCTTTTGCCATACTGAACATTCTATTTCCTAATGTTTCTCACAGAAACACCAATTTAACATGCCGATGAAATATCTGTTGGCTGCCAATGGTATGTACTAAACATTTCAGAATTTGTGACTTCAGCATGAGCTTTATTTAAAGCTTTGTTGTGGGAAATATAGGTAATGATTTTAAAAGGCTATTTTTGTATCAAAGAAGACATGCTATATTTTTTCAATATTGAGAAATAAGCTAGATGATTTTGATCAAAAGTGGACAAGAGAACATTAGATTTTTTTGGGGGGAGGACAAAGATAGGTTGTGTAATCTGTCTTACCACAGCAGTTTCACATACAAATTACAATAACAGTGAACAGATGTGTGCCATGCACTAATAGCTATGGAAACTGTTCAAATGGAGGTGAATGGTTATTCTGCCATCAAGCTATTTGCTTCTTACTTCAAAGGTAACTTGCCAACTATCTTATAACGCTAGTGGATAGCAGTTAGCTAACCTGTGTAGAAGACATTGATGGTTGGAAGAGTGGAACGTCTTATAAAGATCTAGATATATTGAGCAGACAAGCTCGCATAGGTTTAGATGTATATCCATATATTCATTTATAACCATAAGTGAGGTCTCAACCCTATGTTCTAATTGATATCTTGTTCTGGGTTTTTAAACTGTTTTTCTTCAGATGTTGAATGAGATGGCTATGGATAAGTTGTCCATGGATTCAACAAGGGTAAAGACATGTAGTTGAACTGAAATTATTAACTGAGTTTGATGTCCTGCATTTATGGTGAAAACCTGGCACACTTTTTCATATATACTAACAGACAGCCATCATTAACAGAATACCTAATAAGAGTGCTGACAAAAAAGACAATGCTTTAATGGCAGTGCTCAATGGAAGGTTATTGGCCCCAGTGGGCTCTAACTTTCATTTTAGTTGTCTACAAATTTTAGACAAGGAAAGTGGTTTGAGCCTATAAGTAGTCACATGAGGAGAAGGGGTTGGGTGTCTTTTGGAATGTGAGCTGATAGTCATTTTTGGAACTACCTTACCAAAAAACTGGCTGAATCAAGCAGCAGTTTCTTCCAGGGAAAGAAATAGATACAGTTTTGTGTTTGTTATCTATTCTGGACTGAACGGAATGTAATGCTCTGCTAGAAACCACACCTTTCTAACTCATTATCCTATAACTTGCAGCTACCTCATCCAACACACCCACAATCAATTATTTTTTTCACTTTCTCCCCTCCTACCTCACTAACCATTATTTCATCCCTCATGTAACACTGTCTCTCCTACTATCTCATATAACACTGTCTCCACATCCTTGTATCAGTACATTTATCTCTCTACTAAACTGCAAACACCAACCCACCCATATTGTTCTCCTATTTCCCTACTATTTCACTATGTCAGTTATCACCACTCTTTTGAGCAACCCTCTCCTACACATTACCCTCTACCTAGCCTTCCGCTCCACTACCTTCATCACATCAGACATAACAGACTACCCCTGTCCTACATTCCCCACTATTATATACCATACAAAACCAAATATCAGTTTTCACATCAGTTCTAACCTATACACTAACTCTAACATATTACTCTTCGACTAGAAATATGTCCATACCACTAACCCTCCTTCTTATCCAGATTTCTTTCATCAACTAATATCCAAATTCAAACTCTCCTTCTACACTCACTAACAGAAATCAGACCAAGTTGGCATGCGTGCTAACCCAGGACACACACAGCTACTCCCACCCCACCCAATAACACCCGCCACACCTGCTAATGCTAGCCTCCACCTTCTTTCCCTAACAAATTCTAAATCAGACTTACTCATAACTAATTTTAACCTCAGAAGTATCACAGAAAAAAAACTAGTGAATTTCATGCACACCTAACTACTACACTCGTGCAATTATTACAGAGACATGGCTAAAACCCCACATTAAAGATAAGGAAAAACTTACTAGTGGTTATAATGTTATTAGACAAGATAGGCTGAACAAGTGTGGTGGAGGCATTTCCATCATGTATAAAAATTTCCTCAAAATAGAAAAATTAACCTGTACTCCCCCAGATCTATCAGAAGCAGACATTCTAACTACCCGATTTGAAGCAAATCCACATAAAACCATCATAATTATTGCCTCTTACCTACCACCAGGAAATAATCTACCTACCATTGAAAGTCTCCTATCCTGGGCATCCTCTACTTTCAACCAAGAAACTATAGTGCTTGGACTGGCTATCCTGCTCATCTGACAACCCCTCCAGTTTTATCACTTTATTCAATTTCACCCAAACTATTAACTTTCCTACTAGAATCAATAAACACACTAAGAAAGGATCTATTCTACAGTGAATACTAACCAATAAGCCCAACTTTGTCCACCAGACTGGTTGCCCCTCCAATTCTCTCAGTGATCACTTCCCTACCCTTCTTCTAAGGAAAAGCATTCACTCCCCCTGTAATGTCATTTTCAAACAAATGCACAACAAAAGAAATGGTTCCCCTACATCTTAAATTTCCTACTTCAAAACTGCAACTGGTCACCTCTAAAATCACTTTACCTAGACTAAGCTGTACAATATTTTAAGGATATATTCCTCAACATCCTTAATAACCTCGCTCCAACAAGAAAAGAATTGCTCCAAAGCCAAAAACCTACCTTGGATAACCAAAGATGCTAAATCTTTTATTAAACAATGGGATAGAGGCAGGACTGCTTATCAAACCTCCAAAACCTCAGAAAACCTCACCTCTTACAAACAACTATGAAACCTAACTAAGAAGCAAATATTATCTGACAAAAAAAAATCTTATGTTCTAGCTTGTCAGCAAAAACACATAAATAACCCACAAAAATGTTAGCAAAGCTTTACCTCCTCGACCCTGGCAAAACCTCTACCCCTGCACCATCTACAACAAATAGCACTAAATGCATAGCATTCCAATTTAACTCTCATTTCATCACAACTATCACCTCACTTTTAAACAAGAAATCTAACCAACCGCTTACAGTGCCTACCTCTACTAACTCTAAACCCAACTACTTTTCCTTTAAACCCATACAAACCTCTTATATCAAAAAACTCCTATCGAAACTAAAACCGACCTGTCTAACAGCTGACAAACCCCCAAATGACTTCTTAAAAACTGCTGCAAGCTCCATCGCCTATCCTGTATCTATTCTAATTAACCATTCCATCTCAGAACAATATGTCCCATTACTATGGAAAATATCACATATCATTCCCCTCCACAAGGGAGGCCCATCTAAAGATCTCTCTAATTATCGGCCCATTGCCATTCTCTCACCCCTTGCCAAAATCTTAGAGAAATGTACCCATAAGCAGCTCCTAGACCACCTCACTACAAATAACCTCTTATCTAGTTCACAGCACGGCTTCCGTCCAAAACACAGTATCTTCATAGACCTCATAAGTTTCACTAACTACATCAACCTCCTCAAAAACAATGGACAACTAGTCTGTACTATATCCCTTGATATATCCAAAGCTTTTGATATGGTATCCCACCAACTACTACTCAACACTTTAACCTCCTTCTACCTCAATCTACAGCTGTCATCGGGTCTATATCACATAGTCAAAGTTTAATAACTTCGAACACGGAATGTTCGAACCATCCTGTTCGAATTAAAAAAAAACTTTGACTATGAATAAAAAACAAAAAAATAGAAAAGAAAACAAAATAAACTATTGCAAGCAGGGGGCAAGCCCCCCCTGCACCCCACACACACCCCGCTACTTAAATATACCAATTCCAAGATCGCACCACATTGAACAAAATGGAAACCTCTTTTTATGGAGATTTTTGTTGAAATGCTTGAACTTCTGCAAATTCGAACTTATGGTTTCGACCATATGAGGTTCGAACTTGCAGATGTTCGACTATCTGATAGGAACCCACTCTCAACTGGTTCTTTAGCTGCCTTACTAATCGACAACAGGCAACTAAATGGGATAAAAACTCTCCACACTTCTCCCCATCTCTGTTGGGGTTCCTCAGGGTTCCTTCCTTGGCCTTCTCCTTTTTACCATATTCACAAATAGTCTAAACACTGCCACTAAATCTGCTTTTATCATTTAATACGCTGATGATGCTACTCTTATTTTCTCTGCTCCCACACCCCAAGAACTCCAAAATTAACTGCAAAAGTCATTTCTAGATATTGAAAGTTATCTAAATAAACTTCAACTTATCCTAAACCCAAACAAAACAAAATTAATAATCTTATCTAACAGGAAATCCAAAGCAAAACCATCTCCACTCTCCAGCTACTCCACTAATGGCACTATAATAGAACCAGTTAACCAAACAACACTACTTGGTGTCACAAATAGACAACAACCTAATATTTAATAAACACACATCGCTCACAATAAAGAAAGTTCACATCAAACTTGGTGCTCTATATAGAGCCAAACCTTACCTTACTCAAAATGCCAGACTAGCCACAGCCAGATCCCACCTCCTATCTACTCTTCTCTACTGTTCTCAACTTTTCACTAACCTGCACAAGTCTGATTTACATCTACTTGATTCCTGCTATAACAAAATAGCAACATTTGCTGCTGATAAACCCAACAGGATCCATCATTGCCTTGCTCTTCAAAAATTACACTGGCTTGAATTTCCCATTGTTATTGCTCAATCAGCTCACCACTGCCCACTCCATTATCCACAAACCTGAAAACTGCCCTGCACTCTCCAACCTAGTGCAACTAAATACCAACCCCAGGAACCTTAGATCATCCTATAAACTTATACTCAAGAATACAAAGTCCCATAATTACTTCAGTGACTCTATCTTCTCCTTCAAAGTAGCCAAACAGTGTAATTTATTACTGAAGAATATCTTAAAAAAGGTGGTGCTGCAGTAGCGTTGTTGCCTCACAGTTAGACGTTGCCCATTCGATTCTCAGTTATAGCATCTTTTGTGTGGCGATGTGCGTGAATGGCCATTCCTTCGTTGAAGGTTGTGTGTTAGGCCCAGCAAGCCAGTACATAAAAATCTACTGCCAATCATTCGCGGACCGGAGTTCTGCTGTGGTGACCCCTAACCGGGAAAAGCCGAAAGAAACAAAAACAAATCTTAAAAAACACAGATCATCATAGCTTCAAAAAACTCCTAAAGGAATACCTTACTCAACAATGGCTATGCTCCTGTAATACTCCTGGTTAGTTTCTCATGGCTTCAATCAAATGTTTTCTATTCTGCTATCTTCTTACCTTACTTCTACCAAATGAAAATACCACAATGGTTTTTAGTTATATATCTAATGAGTTTCATATTACTGTCTGTAGTAAGGCTTAAGAAATGCAATGAAATTTGTTTTCATTCCCCTTTTTGTAAATTGTGATTGTTGGCAACTGTCAAATATTTTGTATATTGTTTGTAAATCTTTTAAAAATGTTTGCAATCTTTTTATACTATTGTTATGGAGCTTATCTCCCCAGGTCTCCACTGAAAATGGGCTACTTGCCCAGCCGGACTCTACCCGGGTAACAAATGTAAAATAAATAAATGCTTACAATTAGTGGAAAACATCTTTTGTTGGACATGAAATATCACTTCTCATTTACATGCTGTTTGAGTTTTTTTTCCTCTCGAGCTTCATAATGTAGCAGGAAAAGCAGTTGTCTTGGCAATGCAACAATATTGCACGAGTTTGGTAACAATTTTTCATAGGTTAAAGGTCAGGTTTATTTCTCTTACATATCTAAGACAATTAAGGCTGATTTTATTTAATAGATAAAGAAAATGTTGCTGAAATCTTCAACAATATTGCCATGGTCCACATCAGGCAAAGCTGCAGAAACATTGCTGAATTTAAGAGATCCGTTTATCCTGTTTAGCAATACCATTATGCTTTAAGGAACTTCATATATTACCAGACTGGATTGGTCGATATGACATCACTAAAGTTGTTAGACATGATCAGTGCTGCAACATGTCATCAGGAACACTTGTTTAGTCCAAAACACTAGCTACTGGATGTTTTATAGCTTCTAATGATATGCTCAGTTTACAGTGCAAAGTCATATAATTGGATGGGCATGGAAGAGAATTTATCAGTGGACAGCTTCCACTCCGCATTCATATTTGTCTTTACCTACCCTAACTATTTGAAAGTTGCAGCTCTATCTCTCTTTCTCCCTGTTCTAAGTAGAATTTGTGCCATTAAGTATGTGACATTGGTTCAAGGCTTTCTGTGACTGTTGATAGGTCTGTTTCATAATGCGGGATGCAGCTTTGCAGATTTAATAGCTTGTTGTAAATATTATGAGCCCTGATTTGTACTAATTTGAATTTTCTTCCAATTAAAGGGTAGCAGGACCTGTGACTGTTATACTAGCTATATTCCTCAAGAATAAAGCAGTATTCACTAAACATGGTTGCTTATTTAAGAACTGGGGATGCTGTGTTGTCATTTGGTACAGATATTCTTCTTCTTTTTTGAAGGTCGATTTATATTTCTTTTGTGACATGTGTTTTCCAGCATTGGATCAGAGTTGGTAAACTCGACATTAAAACCACAAAAAATAGTAAGCATGATTGCTGTCTTAGAGAAATTCAATGTTATTTAAGGACAAGATGGACTAGTTTATACCACATACCATCTTAGGAAGGAATCTGGTGCTGCTTTAAGAAAAACAAAAGGTATGTTGAGAAAAAAATGCACTGCTGACAAAGGTAAAAAGTAGAGAGCCTAGCATGTCAGTCATTAATATTTATAGAGGGTCATTGATTTAAATCATATCTTTGCTTTACTAATAAGTAATCAATAAGTAATCAATAGCCTAATTCTCAGCTTAAGCTGAACAGTACTGTTGAAAGAGATGCATACATTTTACAGATAATTCCACAATTACAGAATAAGCTAACAAGACAAGCTCATAATGTAGAGCCATTTTTGTATTTCAAAAAAAAAAAGTTGAATGACTGTATGGGCAATATGAAATTCAGTTTTGGCTAAGAGAATCTGAATTATCGATTGTCTTCATAGGTTCATAGGTTCATAGGTTGGTACTAGGCTATCAGCCCTAGGGCCTATACAAGCCTAGCCATAACAATTCCCTGGCTATTTCTTCCCACATTATTTACTTGCCTGGACCCCTGTCTAGCAGGGCGACTGACGTGATCCCTGGGGTGAATTTCCTTTCTCCCATCCAATCATCAAGGTTCCTCTTGAAGAGGTCCAAAGAGGCACTCTGCTTGACATGTATGGGCAATCTATTCCAGAGTCTGGGGAGTCTCTGGGTCAGGAACCTATCCCTCAAGCATGTTTTGTTTATTGTGATGACAAGGTTTAGATCCCTGGAGCGTGTAGCTCTGAGGGATTGGGATTTCTTTAAGTATAGCATGTCCAACAGCTCTGGGTTTGACATGGCCTTGTATGTTAAGCAGAGATCGCCTCTGAGTAGACGATATGCGACAGAATATAGCTGGAGTTTTTTAAGGCGGTCAGCATAGGGCATCTGCTTTAGGCCTGTGATTCCTTTAGTGAGGTATTTCTGAGGCCTTTCCAGTTATTGCAGATGTCTTGAGAGGTACATACCAAATGGGGCATTGTATTCTATAATGGGTCTAATGAGGGATGAGTACAGTGGGACAATGACCTCCTTTTTTCTGGATGAAAAGCCCTTCGTGATGAGGTGTACCACATAGAAGGATTTCCTGACTATTGTGGCAATGTGGTTATCGAAGGTGAGACCACTGTCCACCTGTGTCCCTAAGTCTCTTATCACACTTTGTGTGTTTAGTGTACTGCCACCTATATGGTAATTCATGGATACATGTTTTTTCCCAAAGGGGATAACAATACATTTCTTGGCATTGAGCTTGAGCCCATGGCTCTGGCACCAAGCATCTGTTTCTGTAAGGCCCTTTTGTAGAGTATCCACATAATTTGGGGATTCAATAATGGCTCCCAGTTTGCAGTCATCTGCAAACTTTGTTAGCCAGAATCCCTTAGTGTTGACCTGTACTTCAGAGAAGTAGATGCCAAACAAGAGCGGCCCCAGGACTGAACCCTGAGGTACTCCACTTGTCACTTGTCTGGAACTGGATTTGGTTGGTGATTTCATTAAGGTCTTCAGACCTTAATGAAGGTAACTACATTATGAAGGCATGAAATTAAGAAGTACAACACATGTAGGAATATATTACGTGAATCTGATTGATATATGTCCTTTAAATGCTGACCAAGGTTGACAAAGGTCAGGTAGCATAAATACAGGCAGGTTGACTAGAGCGTAAGGCTGGAAATAAAGAATGCGCCATGTCTCTGCAACTTGTCACTGATGCCAAAGCTCTTCTAATTTCCCATTAACATTCCAGAGACTATTGTTCTGAAGGGATCATGTGTATGTCATGCAAGTGAGAGTTGAGAGACAAAGTAATTTATGTGGCTGACCACTGTACATCACCATGCATTATAAAGTAATTTATGTGGCTGACCACTGTACATCACCATGCATTATAAAGTAATTTATGTGGCTGACCACTGTACATCACCATGCATTATAAAGTAATTTATGTGGCTGACCACTGTACATCACCATGCATTATAAAGTAATTTATGTGGCTGACCACTGTACATCACCATGCATTATAAAGTAATTTATGTGGCTGACCACTGTACATCACCATGCATTATAAAGTAATTTATGTGGCTGACCACTGTACATCACCATGCATTATAAAGTAATTTATGTGGCTGACCACTGTACATCACCATGCATTATAAAGTAATTTATGTGGCTGACCACTGTACATCACCATGCATTATAAAGTAATTTATGTGGCTGACCACTGTACATCACCATGCATTATGGGCGTCTGTCTCCTCTAAATTCCAATGCAATTTCTTCTGTTATAGGACCTATGTTTAAAAGAATGTCTTTCTTTGCTGTGACAAAACTAGTCAGTAGAACACTCAGGTAGGAAAAATAATACCAAAAGAGAAGCTGTCCTTACAGGGACTGTGTTTTTGTACTTGCCAGTTTAGTGATCTTTGGCTTTGTCTAGTACTCCTGAAATATTAAGTAGAAAGTTAAATTCAAACAATAACCTGCATGTTTGTTTTTGCTGACTTAGAAACATTAAACTCTTGATATAATCCCTGAAATATAACTATTTGAGGCTAAATTCACTTTATGCATTGTAGCAGAATACAATGGAGGGATCTTAGGGAACTATGTGAGAAGGAAAGGTGTTTAAACAAAATAAATACCAGAATAAGCAAATAAGTAAAGTTTGCTTGGAAAATCTGTAGACTTCAGTGTCCTACAGAGCTCATATATCAAGAAGCAAGCAACTTTCCTGTGATCTGCCTTTCCTCAAGTAAAAATTTAAATAACTTCTAGATTCTAACAGATAAGATGTGCAGGCTTGTATTATTTTTTCTTTAGTGGACATTTTGGGAAGCCATCAGAATGGCTGAATAATACCCAGTGTACATCTTACTGACTAAGGTCCCTTTTTACACCCATTTTCCACTGCTAACATAGAGACTGTCCTCTAAAAACATTTCTTATGATATACCACCTAGTATTATTTTTTCACTCTCACTTTTGCTCCTATAGCCTAGGACTGTCTGCTACCACAACCTCACCTAATCCATCATGTCTAATAGAAAGACCTTAAGCTTCCCAAATTAATTTTCATCAATGTCTGGTGTCAGTGAGGAGAATGAGAAACCTGGGACAACACAAGAAGAGTGTTTTAACTAATAGTGTACCCCTTGCATGCTCTAGTCCTATATCCAGGGGGTTGGCATGCAACATGTTGATCAGTATTTCAGCAATGCCTCCACATGTCTCCTGGCCATGAGCATGGTCCCCCACACTGCAATGCCCCCCATGTTTCTGGATCTCACCAAGAATATAACATGCAATGCATATGAGACTGGGCCCCCACAATGGGCGGTCCCAATCTCCCTACCAGCATCATCAGGAACCTGAGACAATAAAGGAGCTCAGGTCACTGTCGTTGTAGCCAGGGCTTTATTTCCCTAAGTTTCCAGTGCAGATTGATATATCATTAGATATTAGTTGAAACAGCTGCCTAAGCAGACTCCTCAATATACAAGCAGTCATTCTTTGTTTCTGTTGTGCACATCTATGCAGAATGTTCTTCCTTCCTGTACAGGTGAGAGAAACATTTGCCAATTTAGATAAAAAAGTACTCATATTTTAAAAGAGATAGGCACACTTAAATATTGAACTTCATCTTCCATCCTAATTTGCTTGACCTTTTATATCAAACTGCACTGGCATCAGTAGACTCCAAAGAATTTTTCCTCAGGTAGACAGCAAATATTGGAGATATGATGGGAAAGAAAGAGGTAACTGGGAACATATTTTTTAGGAGAGTAATAAGTTGTCAGACTTTACAGATTCTCTGCAGACTACACTGTCAGAGATCCTTGGTGAGATCTGATACAGAATTAAAATTGCCTAGAAATAGTAAGGTATTGCTGAGTCTAATTATGGTCGCTGCCAAAAAAACAACTACTAGAAAATGGAAATCAAAGTCTAAACCAGCTTTACTAGAAGTAGTGATTATAGTAACGGTGATAAAACAAATTCAATTAGAATCTTTAGAAAAGAGTGGGAGCAAATTACATATGGAATAACTGAAATTGTGGGAACAATACATGCAAAGGAGGTTTAAAGAAGGCAGGATTTGAATGAGCTGTGTAATGTTTGACTAACAAAGCTTTTATATTTTAGTTTTTGTGTTTTTTCTGGACTGCAACTTTGCAATTTTGTTTGATTTTTGACTAACAATGACTGGACAAATTATAAGTAATGTATGTTTGCAACTATAATTAAGTCAACATGGTTTGTGATATATAAGGTTTGCAATTAAAATGATGTCAATGTAGTTTGTTTTCATCTATATAAATGTATGTTTACCTATGTCATACATGATAATTTAATAAAGATGTTATGCAATATGTAAATAAAAAAAAATACATAAATGTACATTGATCACAATTACTGCATTTACAATAAATTGCAGTATGCGTGTAATGTTGCTGTTAGTTATATTGCACTATGCATATAAAATGCTGATTCTTCCACAAATTGGTTATCATCCTCTCAATTTTAGTTTTGCTGCTGATAATATCCTATTTGTATGGATAATACCTGTGTTTCATGATTGCTGACTTTATTCATGCATTTCATTTATTTCATTTAATAAACAGATATGTCATCCATTTAATCCACAAATAATTGCAAGCAGATTAATGTGGTTCTTGGAGTATAGAAATTATTAACAGCACTAAACCAAGAATATTATATGGAAGCATGGTACATAATCTATATTAAACAGAGAAGAATAAACTGCATGTTTTGTGTTGTAAATGTGCTACCTTTTTAATAATTCAGACATGTATCATCTGACAGGTGATGTAATCTAATTAATCAATAAATGATGATATATGGTAAGAGAAATATAATGAATAGACAGTAGGAAGAGAACTGTAACTTACTGACAATAATGTAAAAGCAGTATTTTGCCACTATGAGGTATTTAAATGGGTCACTCATTTATTTTTTTTCTAAAGCAATTACAAGCACTCATTAAGTATTTAGAAAACTTAAATTCTGACATTTTTGTATAATACTGATTTATACTGGCAGTTTTTACATAACAGTGCTTTATTTTATATATATATATATATATATATATATATATATATATATATATATATATATATACATATATATGCTGTATCAATCAATAAAGTAAATTTAAATTCATATTAGTATAAAATGAATATTACCAAACTTCTGCATTCATAAGTCCTTTCATTTACATAGGCATAACACTATGAACTGCAATCAATTAAAACCTGTTATTTTATGGGATTTACCTAGTAATGAATTCTGAATAAATCACATCATTTTTTTCTGTAAGAATGAAACAAGTACTGTGCTGACTGATTATGATAGACCTCAGTCAGGTTAAATGTGACCTTTTTCATACTCACATTATAACCTATTAAATGAAAAATATGAGTCTGAAGATCAAGTTTTTGTCTAGGACAAGCAGTGAATATTATGAACTTTGAGACTGTTATATTTTCAGGATGTTGTATTACATGCTGTACCAGAGTATCCTTTAATCAAATTTGAACACTGAATATTGTTCTGTTTGATTCACTTGAACAATGCTTTCAGCAATGTAATTTTATAAGATTTTACAGACGGGCTAGCCCAACTGATGAAGTCTTTTGTTATGAAGGATTAAAAAAGAATGTTGTTAAAAGTGTGCCATATAAATAAACCTGATTCACATTTTCAAAGAATACACAAAGTTCTTGTAATGCAACAAAGACACGGTGTACTTAAATATGAAATTAATTACAGGAAAGCAAAGAAAGAAAAAGCAGAAAAGTAGGAATTGTTTTACTTTACTGCAGTTTAGCAGATGGCAAAAATCCAGCTGTTAATGATTTATGTATTTATTTGTGTTGTTTTTCAGAGTTGCACTACTCCAGACAGAAAGGATTTGTCTGCTGAGCGTAGATCAGGTAGATGAATCAGTGAGACAAATATCTGTAAACAAGGTTTACACATAGCTATGAAACATGACATCTCTTTGGGACTAAGGGACAAGACATGATTGATAACAAGATTTTGCTGCAGAAATACTACTGTCTCCTACTGCTGCAACAAGTATGATTTATGTTTCTAGGAATTCAATTTATAGTTAAACTTTTCTCAGACTTTTCTCAACATGATTTTGCTGATTTTTTTTATATATATTCCTGACTCTTCTGCCTTTCACCCTGTTATCAGATTTAATAGAAATACCAGCACAAAATCATCAGATTAAACAAAGTCCTGACTTTTCTGTTAAGATAGGAAATTTGCAGGTGGGAATATACACTGTTTAAATTCAAAGTGTTAGGTGATGAACGTGTGCACTTAATATTTTAAGTCAATGAGTCAGAAATTGTTTCATTAGAATTTTGGAAGACAAAATGAGACTTTCAAGCTAAAAGATCTGATTGTTTTTTGAAAATAGGTTTCAATAAAACAAAACAATATTTTTAGAGGATACTGCTACTTAAAATAATTAAATGCTTAAATAATTCAAAGCTTGTCATTTATGAAGTGTTATATAGCATTGTTCTCTACACAAGAGAGATGATCAACTTAATGAGTGGTTGTTTTGTGATAAATCTTTGTCCTCATATTTTGCAAAATAATTTGTTAATTTGTTTGTAGCACTGAGAAAACCAGGTGCACAGAAACACTGTTCTTTACATACCTGTCATTAAAAAACACGTCATACAAACTTGAGTGACAGAGACATGTCTATTGAACCAAATGCATTTAAAAGCACTGGGCTTGTACTGAAGCAGTTATATTAGTTCACATTATGGATAAGTCCTATTCAAAGGAGTGAAAGATATGGCTTTATATGAAACTGTTAAAACAGAGCACAAAACAAGGTGAATATAGTAGAAGCAGACTTAGATACAGTTGTATTCATTATGGTAGGCATGTTTTGAGTTCGGAATAGACAGCCTAGTATAATACTGGTATGTAGATAGGTCAGAGGTGACACAATATACACGCGTTTTATCCTACTGAGTCATGGGAATATCATTGCTCAGCACAACCTTGACTAGCCATACCAAATGGGAGTTCTGCCAGTCATTTCAGGAGGGCAGTCAGGTGTGGACTTCTAGCTATCTATCACTTCATCTCAGTGGAGACCAAGTTAAAAACTGTTATATGAATTCTGACAAAATAGCCATCAGAAGATGGCATGATATTTTGTGTTTCTTTGCATTTGACAACATTGCACAGTGTATTACTGCAGTAGCATTAAAAGAAAGAGAATTTTTCCATTATTGAAGTACTGTGGTGGCATTACTATAAGGATACAAAGCAATTCTATTGAATGCATTATACCTACGTTTGGTATTGCAGATTGCATCATTGAGGCTAAGCATTAATTACTTAGAGAAATGAGGTATTGTGCATTAACAGGGCTACCTGTTTCATTTCTTCAGTTGGCAGACCTTATACATGTTTTCATGTTACAGCACAAATGCTTTTTTGATGTATGTTGAGGGCACGCAGTTAATGCCTATATGTGGTATGAAATTAAGCTCTGCTTATATGTTCTGAAGAGCACAGGTCCACACAGTCATCAGAAAACTGCATAATTAAGAAAATAAAGAGCAATGCTGGAGACAAGGATATGATTCAAAATTAAAAAAATAAAAACGTTAACTGCGTATACATCAGCCACTACTACACTGACTGTAATGGACTGAAGGTGCAGAGGTATATGAGAATGGGATAGAATTTTAGTCTGTCCATTTCTGCTTTGACATTACAACATTTGCATTCAAAAATATTTTTCATTGCAGTAACAGCATTGATTAAGTAAATCTGATGCAGGATGCCCCCCCCCCCCCCCCATAAAAGACAGTTACATCTCTCTTACAGTTGCAATTAACTGACCAACTATCCCACATCAAATAATCTGTCAGAACATACTATATATCATCTGTTTTTGGCATGTCTGTGCAATATTTTACCAGAAGCCATATTGTGCATCTCTCCAAAATAGCACTGTGAAGCCAGTAAGTTAGCAATCTACATGTAGTGGCTTCTAAAGATAGAGTACCCACCTGAACCAGTGTAAAAATGGACAAAAGTCCAAATAAGTAAAAGAGGAAGAGGAGGAAGAAGAGGAACCGTCCATTTCACAGGATCAGTGCAAAGAGCAAACAGCAAAGTAGATGCAGTCTGTAGCCTAGTTCATCATACTGCGAATTGTTACAGAGATCAAGAAAGCACTAGGGAAAACATAATGTAGGATGTCTGACTAATGGTGGGGACAACAGTAGCCACAGTTGCACCATAAAGGATACACACACACACACACACACACACACACACACACACACACACACACACACACACACACACACACACACACACACACACACACACGCACGCACGCGCACACACACACACACACACACACACACACACACACACACACACACACACAACTAGCAGAACTGCTACACATATCCAAAGCAAACATAACACCTCTGCCTTAGCTCACTGCATCACACACATGTAGGATTCTTCACTTTAGCAGACATACTAGTAGACAGGCAGACAACACAAACACGCACGCACACACACACACACACACACACACACACACACACACACACACACACACACACACACACACACACACACATACACACACACACACACACACACACACACACACACACACACACACACACACACACACACACATACATACACAGACACACACACACACATACATACAGATAGAATGTGTACTTACACAAACTTCATTCAGCCATTCAGTATATAAACACATACATGTCGTTTAAAAGTATGCATTTTGTCATCGCCTGTATTGAGGGAGGCAGGGATCCATTTATGTGTGTCACTGGAAATGAAAAGTATTCAATATACAGCATTCATCTTGCTTATGAATAACAAGGATGTCATGGTGAAGGTTTAATTGATTCACAGCTTATTGCTGCCCACAGTAGCCCTGGCAGTGATATAAATTTTCAAGCATGCAGGCTTGGGCAGGGTAAAGCTTATGATGGTGTGGGTCACAGTTGGGTGGGCTTAAAGCAGTATGGATAGGTACTTTTCTGAAAAGAACAATATATATTCTATAATCATGTTGCAAAAATATGCCATAGCTGCACGGTGATACTGATATCTGTTAATCACCTTCTATCTGTGCATGAAGCATTGTCATTTTTGTTGGGAAAAATAACTACATAGGTCACTGAGGTGTGATAATCATCATTCACCAAACTTTTAAATATGGTCAGCTAAAAACTGCAAAGTGTTGTAGGAGGCCTGAGATGTTCTACTCCTTATCCCTCCCTCTCAAGGACATCAAAGTACTTCCCATTTTAAGTATTGGACTTACTTTGGCACAAGATTGGGACTCGGGCATCATATCTGTGACCACATAATTCAAAACACTCAGCTGTATATCAGACACAAGTCTAGATTCTAAACCATTTAAGTACCTTGGGGCAATTGCATGTCTGTTAGCATACAACCTTGAATTAGACCATAAAACATAACTTCTATTCCATGACTTATAATTTTCGGGCACCTTAGCAGCCTTCAGGGAGAACAAAGATTTTTATAACCATATTGCTGTTATTAAATATTCAAAAACAGATAATGAGACCCAATAAAACATTTATTCTCCTATCCTATACCCTCAAAATTAAAATATGTCTTTCTGCAACTTTAAGAAATGTGTTCTAGCTTTTAGCTACAATGAAACCATGGTCTGGCATATCTTGTACTTCAGTATATGGTTAAGATTGCTTATTAATTGAAATTGTAGTTTATTTGCCGGTTGGACAGTTTTTCCATCTCTTTCAACTTTCTAGTTTAAAAGCCCATATTTGTTCTTGTTTCCTGCCTTTCCTGTAACTAGTCTAGTCCAGATACAGACTTGCTGTATCCAGGACTGTTTGAAAGCTTCTGAGCAGTGCCAGAGCCTGCTCTTCAAATTTTCCCTTAGATCTACTAGTTCTCTCCTGTCTTGCACTTATACTGGCTTATTAGTCTAGCACTTTACCAGACTTCTTAAAACAATTACTGTAGCACACAAGTGCTACCAGCACTAAACGTTCTACAATGAAACAGATCTAGTGCTTATTATCAATGCCCACCCCACCAGGCATGTCTAAAGGTTGGTTCCCTGTTCTTTCTCCTATTAACCTGGTGAACCTGGGCATCCTGAGGCAATGTAGCAACTGCCTCATGTACACCAACAACCCTCTCCTCTTACCTTCCAACACTCAGACTTGTGAGAGGTACACTTATATATCCAAATTGGAAGCCACACCAGCCAAGACCGAAATAGCTGGTCAAGAGGAGAAAGTCAACACTTGCACCACACCACATGGAACACATAGCTCTCCGGAACACACACCAGCACTGCCTTCACATAAAAACACAAACTACACACCCACCTTCCCAGAGGCCCACAATAAAAATCTATCCAAGGAGCAGAGACCTCCAAGGCAGAAACTCACTCGACCACCACAACACAACACTAATCACAAGACACATAACTCTCCTAAACAGTGTGCTACTCAACCAAAGCCCCTAAGGCAAAACAGCATACCCAACACACTAGTCATAGGTAAAGCGATAGTGAGGCACACTGATATCCCCCTCACTAGGTTGAATAAGGAGAAAGTAACAGTCAGATACCTGTCAGGTGCCAGGATCTGACACATAACATATGCACTCAGGTCGCTCAACAACAGGTACAAATATGGCTCTGTCATTGTACATGTGGGTGTGAATGACCTGAGACGTACCTCCCCTGGACTAAATGAAAAGAGACATGGAGGAGCTCTCGGATTATGTAGCCCAGGTGGGTATGACCCTAGCCCTGAGCAGCATGCTACCATCACCCAGAATGAAAAAATAAATCTTCATAAAAAACAGCTGGATAACCACGGCTGAATTTACTCCACTTTAATAAAAACAGTACTTAGAAAACATGTAGGACAAGCACTTTCATATAAAACAAATGCTTCCTCAGATCCTCATATTTAACAAAAACAGTACATACGATATTTATTCAGAATAATACTAAACTACAAGGAGAAAATGATTGATTTCAATAATTGGCTAAGTTTCAGGTGTCATTCTAAGGGGATCCAGTATCTGTCAGCCTGGGATGACATGATTGATAGACCTCGATGCTTTGCCAGAGATGGCCTGCACCTGTCACCCCTGGGCTTCCGGACACTGGCCAAGGCTCTTGGCACCCCTATAGTGCCTTTTTTAAATGGTGTTCCAAAGATTAAATTACTACCATAACAGCTACAAACAAATGCAATCTGAGGGTCATGCTGCTCAACGCTAGACGTCTAAGTCTCAAAATGCACTCGCATGAGGCACTTCTTAAAATGGAGAATATCGACATTGTGCTGTAACAGAGACCTGGTTCAAGGCAGCAGAAAGCACCCCTGCACTACCAGCCTATAACTCATTCCAAACCTTTTGGCCTGAGAACTTAGACTGAAGCTCCAAAGGCGGTGGTGTTTCCATGTTCATAAAGGATGCGCACACCTCCAGACTGGTAGCCCAACATAATGCATCAGAAATACTTCAGGTGCAGCTAACATTGGGTAAGATAGTGATTCAGGTCTTAGCCTGTTATAGATCCCCAACCATGTCTCAAAACTTGCACTCCATGTTCCTAAGCACCCTGGATAATACTGGGGTCCAACCTAACACTCTCTTACTAGGTTACTTCATCTATCCCTCCATTAACTGGGGAAACTACTCATGTACCAATACACTTGCCAAACATTTCCTGGAGTTCATTAATTCCAATGCCCTGAACCAGCTTGTTCTTACCCCCAATAGAGGTAGCAACATCCTTGACCTGGTCATTACTAACATGGGCGACAGTTGCTCTACACCAATAGTCAGCTCCTCCCAGGTTAGATCCGACCACAAACTAATCACCTTGGAAATCCACATCTCTCCCAACCCCCACCCCACACCCAGCAAAGGTAACCACCATGGAAAACTTCACTAAAGCTACTTTGAGATTCTGAAAACAGAGGTGGCTAACTTCATGGCACCCATGCAACTGGAGAATAGTTGAGTGACTGCAGAATCATACACCAATGCACTGTATGAACACGTACACAAATGCATGGATCTTGCCATACCCAATAGAACCAAGACACTCCTCCAAAAAAAGGAAGCCAATCTAGCGGTCCGCTGCCATAAACAAACTCTACAACAGAAGGAGCAAACTGATGCAGAATAAGGTCCCAAGACTGGAAAAACTCCCTTATCTGCCTCAACAAAAAGTTGAGATCCCTCATCAAAACCTCTAAAGCTAGCTATGAAAACAGAATTGCAGCAGATAGTAAAGACAATCACAAGGCCTTCGATAGTTATGTAAAGAATCTCCACAGCAATACCCAGTTTTGCTCTCAGTTACTGCACAATGTTACCACCTATACCGAGCCAACAGATATTGCCAGTATACTGGCCGACAGATTCAGTGCCAACTTTAACCACCCTCAGCCCAAAGGACCAATCACAATACCAGTAGATTGCCAGACACCCAGTATTACTGCTGCACAGGTTAAAACAGCACAGTCCAAGGCCAAGAATACAGCTTCTATGAGACCTGACAATATCCCTGGTTGTGTTCTACATTAATTACAGAGGGAACTGGCAACTCACCTGTGTGACCTGTTCAATCACAGCCTCACCTCAGGCATTGTCCCTGCTGAATGGCGCACTGCTACAGTTATCTCTCTTCACAAAGGAGGAGTGACTACAGACCCTGGGAACTATCGCCCCATTAGCCTGACAAGTCTAATATGCAAAGCTATGGAATGCATGATCATGGACCTAATAAACAAGAATATAGGAAATCTCCAATCTCTGGATCCCACACAGTGTGGTTTTGTGAAGGGTAGATCATGCCTGCTCAACTTGGTCTACTTCTTTGAGTCAGTCGCCAGAGCTGTGGATGAAGGCAAGGTGGTTTATACAGCTTACCTTGATCTGGCTAAGGCTTTTGATACCACTCCCCAGTCAAAAATCATAGGCTCATAGGTTCATAGGAGGGTACTAGGCTATCGGCCCTAGGGCCTATAAAAGCCTAGACATAGCAATTCCCTGGTTATTTCTTCCCACTACGCTTGGCATCAAACCCTATAACACTAGGTGGGTTGCAAACTGGCTCACAGGTAGAACCCACAGTGTAAAAGTGGCTGCCAACAAGTCAGACTGCTGATTAGTCACAAGTGGAGTCCCACAAGGTTCGGTCCTGGGTCCTCTCCTGGTTGGTATCTACTTCTCTGAAGTCCAGGCCAAAATGAAGGGACTCTGGCTGACAAAGTTTGCAAGTTTGGAACTATTATTAATGCCTCAGGTGATGTTGACATCCTGCAGACTGGCCTCACTGGGATCAACGACTGGTGTCAGAACCATAGCCTTAAGCTCAATGCCAATCTTCCCCATTGGAAAAACCCAGTTCACATGAATTACCATATTGATGGTAGTCCACTGAACACAGAAGGAGTTATAAGAAGTCTGGGAATACAGGTTGACAATAACCCCTCTTTTGATCACCTAATTGCCACTGTGGTCAGAAAGTCCTTCTATGTGGCACATTTCATTACTAAGGGTTTTGCATCCAGGAAAAAAGAGGTCATTGTCTCCCTCTACTCTTCCCTCATTAGGCCAATCATTGAGCACAATGCCCCATTTGGCATGTACCTCACTAGACACCTGCAACAACTGGAGAGGCCACAAAAGTACCTCACAAAGAGGATCATTGGCCTTAAACACTTGTCCTATATGGACAGACTCAAAAAACTCCAACTATTCTCTGTCTCATATCGCCTACTTAGAGGCGATCTCTGCTTGACTTTCAAAGCCATGTCTGAACTAGCTCTGTTAGAAATGCTACATCTAAAGAAATCCCAATCCCTCCACACCACACACTCCAGAGACCTCAACCTCATTACCACAATTAACAGAACATGCTGGAGGCACAGTTTCATAACCCAGAGACTGTCCATGCTATGGAACAGACTTCCCATACATGTCAAGCAGAGCACCTTGCTGACCCTCTTCAAGAGAAATCTTGAAGAGTGGATGGGAAATTAGTGGCTCTACTCAACAGAAGCACTGGGAACTAAGTTTCAGTGGCACTATGCCAGGGTAATTCTATAGTACACACCTATGAACCTATGAACCTATGAACGTATGACCCATGTTTATAGAATAAAGGGATAAAACCCTGACTACATCCCAGACAACACTAGCTTGAAAAGCACTAGGACACTAAAAGAACTATATGGGACATAGTAGAAGTGACAGGTCAATGACACCTCATCCTCCAAGGGGTGAGCGGGGGCAGATTGAGTGGTAGTTTAAGTCAGCCACTTGTCAATATGAAAGCATAAAATTGCAGGGTGCATAGCATCAGAAAGGCCAAAATTGAGGATGTGACATGAACTATTGCAAGTAGAGGCACACACACACACACACACACACACACACACACACACACACACACACACACACACACAAACACACACACTCACGTGTGCGCACGCACAAGACCTTATAAGACGAACAGATGCTCACATTATTTAACGTCACATTATCAAGCTAAAAAGCTCAAATTATGCAATACTGACCTGTGAAAAACAAAGCAAAACCCTGCTTTATGCAGGGACATGTATTGTGCATGACTGTGGCACAGCAGGGATTGGGGGTAATGGTTCTTGAGAAAACGCTCTTTTCTCTTTTTTACATCTGCTCTGCATGTGAGATCATCGTATAGAAGTCTTGTAGCTGATACGTTTATATAGCAGAAGATGTGAATTTGCATGGGAATTTTTCTCGTTTGTATGCATTCTTTGGTGCATTCTATATCTGATGATAGAATCAATATATATATATATATATATATATATATATATATATATATATATATATATATATATATATATATATATATATATATATATATATAAAGAGAGAGAGGGAGGAAGAAAGTGGGAGAAACAAACAAAAATTGCTTATAAGGTAATATCTGCTTGATATCACTATAAATTTTTTCAATCACTTATTTTAAATCATAAATTTAAATTTAATACTTTATGAACAGCCTCAATAACATGTTTTTCCTCTTCTGACAACCTGATGTGAAATGTCAAATGCCACTCCGGAGTTGCAAAATCCAAACCTTCACCAGCTATTTGCCTTTCTCACTTACATGTTTTTTACATGGCACCATGTTATGTAATATAGCACCACTGGCTGCATATATTGCCCTGTGCCTAAGCAGAGGTTTGCAACAATTGATTCTGCATATCTGACCTTACAGGTAGAACAGTTTAAAAATGTAAAATTGCTTACCATATTCATATTAACTTTTTTTTTTTTTCAGCTGCTCCCATTACGGGTTGCCACAGCAGATCATTTATTTCCATTTCTTCCTGTCCTCTGCATCTTGCTCTGTCACACCAACCACCTGCATGTCCTCTTTCACCACATCCACAAACCTTATATTAGGTCTTCCTATTTTCCTTTTACATGGCAGCTCCATCCTTAGCATCCTTTTCCCAATGTACCCAGCATCCCTGCTCAGCACATGTTCAAACCAATGGAACCTCACCTCTCTGGGTTTGTCTCCAAACCATCCAACCTGAGCTGACTCTCTAATGTACTAATTTCTAATCATGTCCATCATTGTCACACCCAATGCAAATATAAACAACTTTGACTCTGCCACCTTCAACTCTGACTCCTGTCTTTTCATCAGTACCACCGCCTCCAACCTATATAATATAGCTGGTCTCACTTGTAGACCTTCCCTTTCACCTTTACTGGTACCCATCTGTCACAAATCACTCCTAACACTCTTTTCCACCCACTCCACGCTACCTACACTCTTTTCTTTACCTCTCTTCCACACTCACCATTACTTTGAACTGTTGATCCCAAGTATTTAAACTCATCCACCATCGCCAATTTTACCCCTTGCATCCCCTCCTTTCCTCTGTCCCTCCATCATTCACACACATATATTCACCTTATCCTTAGCCTTCTCCACCTCTCTCTTTAACATACGCATCATCTCCTTGTGCTTCTGTCTACTTTCTTCATCGCTGTGACAATTGCACTTCTTCTTCACCAACTTCTTCCTGTGTATACTCTTCTGTACTTCCTCATTCCACCACCAGGTCTTCTTGTCCTCATTCCTCTGTCCAGATGTCACACCATGCAGTTTTCTAGCTGTCTCTCTTACCACTACTGTTGTGGCTGCCCAGCTATCTGGTAATCCTTCGCTGCCACCCAGTGCTTGTCTTAACTCTTCTCTTCCCTGAATTCCAACTTTCAGTTATCCATTTTCATCTTCTGCCATTTGATCATTGGCCCTGTCCTCACTCTCCTCCTCTTCTTCTTGATCACCACTGTCATCCTACAGATGACCATCCTATGTTGCCTAACTATGCTTTCCCCTGTCTCCACTTTGCACTCTCCAATCTCCTTCACACTGGCCCTCCTGCATAAGATACAATCCACATGCGTGCATCTTCCTCCATTCTTGTATTCACGCTATGCTCCTCCACTTCTTAAAATACGTATATTAGCTACCATACTAAATGGAGCCAGTATGCTAGCCCTAAAATGACTATGAATCAGCTAGTGCTGAAGACTCATTTCTCATTTTATACCATATATGGGTGTATATCACCGGTTAATTCAGTAGTTATAACATATTGATTCATACATTTATGTCTGATAAAACTAAAACCACTTCCAAACACTTGTAAATAAGAAAAGAACGCACCTGGAGGTAGAAACAAGACTGGAAAAATATTTGAGTGCTTTTGTCGGTATTACACCAATGACTTCTTCAGAATGAAAAAACTCCATATGCAATCTCCTTTTATATCGAAACCAGGTCATGTGACCACTTCAATTTAAAAACTATCATTATTAAACTAAAGCAACTTATACAGCAATAAAATCCAATAAAAAACAACACAGAGCTTAAACATTATCTTTTTAGTATTATAAACAAAACATTGCAGATCATGCAATAAAACAACACTAGCCCCTAAATAAACAAATAAGCTTAAAGGTTTCAATGCCAACACCTCATATCGATGTGTTCAAAATATGTACCTCAAATCCTGTCATGAAATACCTGAACCCCACTCCCAAAAATTAAAATTAATTCAATTAAAGATGAAACTCAGCTTTAAGTTTCAAAAAACTTGAAATAGAAAATATTTAATTTAGTCCAGGGGGTATGTGGCATTGACTCTCAATTGCCACATTAACTCCTTATATTCGAGAAATAGATTGACTGGCCCTCCTCTGTTGTTGATCAATAGCTGAAAATTTAAAAAAGTGACCAGGAAAATCACTGAGGTGTTTTGCCAAGGCATTATTGAGATCCCCTTTTGGATGCCATATACATGTTGGTAAATATGTATCCTAAACACTTAGATGGTCTTGTCTATATAAAAGCTGCCACATCACTGGCACACAGCTGTATATACTATAGTTTGCTACAACAATTACATTTGTGTTTTAGAATAATTTTACCAAATCCAGAAATCATAACACTCTCACCCTCAAGGATGTATTGGCATTGTGAACAATGCCCACATTTCATCATCCTACATTTTTTATGACTATTTTCCCCTTCTTTGTTTCTTTCCAACAAATTCTTAAAACACAAATCTTTCTTATATACTACTACAGGTTTGTCATCCATACTCTTCATTATTCATCCTCTGTTCTAAAAATGAACCAGTTTTTGGTGAGTTTATCCTTGATTTCATAAAACTGTAAATTAAATGACAATACCATTGCATTGTTAAATGGTTTAACTGTGCTCAACTCGGAGTCATTGGGTTCACTGGTAGAGACACATGCCTGTTTATGAGTTCCTAGTAATAAAACAAAATGTCCTGCTATCCTTTTCCTTGATACCCCTTCCAAAATTGGATCAGCAAAGGTAACTTGGTAACCCCTCCTAACCAGCATCTCCTTCAAAATGTCCCTCTCTTCACAAAATGTGCTAATATCACTGACCATGCATGCTAACCGCATGCAATGGCCTTGCCTTTGACCAAAGACCTTTCTTGATATACTGGGTGCCCACTCTAAAAATGCAACAGTGAATTACAGTAGGTGAGTTTCCTATATAATATAGATGTAAAACCCTGGAGAATTCTGTTTTTAGCAATAGAATTGTCCAAAAAATGGATAACATCATCGTTTGTCTCCATGGTGAAAGGTAGAAGGGAGGTACTCAAATTAAGGAACTGAAAAAATTCTTCCAACTATTCCTTAGTCCCTTCCCAAAAAAAATCTGAATATTATCAAGGTACCAACCATAACATTTACATAATCTAAATGTTTCAGAGGGAAAAATTGCAGTCAGTTCCCATTGGGTAAAAACTATATTTGCAAAAATGGGGGCACAAGTTGCCCCCATAGCAACCCCTGTTTTTTGTCTAAACACTTGGTTGTCAAAGTAATGTAGTAGTTTTCTAAAATCAACTCCATTAATGTTGTAAACATCACAATTCTCAAATGCCATAGGTTAGTCTCACTACATAAAAAAAATTGTAAAACATCTCTATTCCCTCATCATGTGGGATCATGTTAAAAGTCTTTGACATCAGTGGTAACCAAAATCAGTCTATCAAAATAAGTTCATTCCTAATTTTCCTTAAACAGTCCCAAGAATATTTTATTACATGTTGAAATTTCCCAATGAATTTTTTTAAGTGAAAATCCACAACTTTGGCCATAGTAAGAGCTTTGGATGCCTTGGCATCCCCTGTGGGTCTGTGAGGGTGATTACTAACTCTCTTGTGGATTTTAGGTATACCCAAAAATAGTTGGTATCCGAGGATTTGTCTGCAAAAGGTAGTGTAACTCACTACTTGTAATCTGATGATCAAGCAACAGGTCATTTAACACAACATCAATGTGTCTATAAGCTATATTAAGCTCATTTAAAGACACTTCCTCTTAGCATTCACTATACAAAAATACCACCATTTTATCCACATATAGCTGTTGATCCATAACAAGTCCACCCCCTTGTTGGGTTTCATACCCCTAATGG
>NC_056745.1:1280932106-1280974606 GCF_019279795.1 Protopterus annectens
ATGCAATTAACAGATTTCTTTCTTTTCTGCCTTTGGCAAATGAAAATATATTTCTTACCTCTAGATATCTGAGAACTAAAATGTTACTGTTTTTAAGGATGATATTAATTTAATTGAAACAAACTCTCACAATTGTAGCTAGTTTTATTTCTGGATACAGATTTCAGTTAATTCATTATCTTGCCACTTACAGGAAGAATTAGAATTTTGCCCACCTTTTTCTCATGAGAATCCATAGCTTCATTGGGCAAGAATGAATGAGTTTAACTTAAAAATTTTCAACATACGAAGCTTCAGTTTTGAGATAATCCACAGGATTTACTAATATTCCGTGTAAGACTAGATTAGTCTTACACAGAAACGCCAGTCTAAGAGTATGATGGCAGTGCGCCATCCATATTAATGAGGATGCACTGCCTCAACTCTAAAGCTTACATGGAGCGTGGACAAGTGTAGGGGGCGTGTCGGACTGCCAAGCAGTCCAAGAATCCACGCCCCTGTAATAACGAAACTCGAGAAATGTCAAGTTGCATGAGCGAGTCTGCTCACATGTGTACATTGTAACACTACACTCCCCCATATGTTAAACCTCGTACAAATTTAAAAATTAAAAGAAATTCATTTTTTTTTAGTTTTATTTCCGATATAGCTGCCGGTATGTGCGTGTGTTTGCGTGGGAGTGCCCATTGCTTAGCTACAGTTAGCAGCTTAGACACCGAAGAGGATAATGAGAAAAATATATGCAAATTAAGCAAGATAGCGTAGTGGTTAGAGCCTTCACACAAAGAGGAGGCATTCCCGATTTGAGTCCCACTACTGCACATTCCATTTTCTGTTGGAAATCTGTATACAAAAATATTTCCTGACATTTATCATGTATAAGTTTTGTAAAAAGCATTCAAATGTTATATGTAGTAGTGAACGAATTATATATATATATATATATATATATATATATATCTATATATATATATATATATATATATATATATATATATATATATATGAAGGTGAAATGGTTATGCATTCTGAGGCATGAGTAATTTATTTTAAGCAATATAAAGCACCGCTAAGCACATTTTAGCAGTATTTAGCATATTTAAAACCAATTGCTCATAGCTGAGCACTGCGTTAACAATCCCAATGTCTTTGTGCATAGCTGCACACTGTGCTAACCAGCGCAACTACAGTGTATTTGCACATATCTGTGCACCGCGCTAACCAGCTCAACATTAGGCAACGTTGGGCAACATCGAGCAATGTTGGGCAAAGTTGGGCAAAGTTGAGCAAAGTCAGCTAAACACGGCCACACCTCCTTTACTGTACCTTAACCATTCAGGTCTGGCCAGTAGGAAAATAAAAAGCAGTGGCAGGGCTCAAACTCAGGATACTGTGCATTATAGTCACAGTACATAACCACTAAGCCATGACAGCATTTCATAACCATGCACTTTCAACAGACACATATCTATCAAAGGAATATTAAACATTGCCAGCATCAGCTAAGCAGGTGTGCATATAGCTGGGTTTTTTTCAAAACTGGCCAATCACAAATAAGTGTGGAAAATGAGGCATATTTAAGCTCCACAGGTGGGAATACTTTCCATAACTGGCTGTAGCTCGCTTCTGCAGTCAGCATGGCCAGTGCTGGAGAAGGCACTTGATTTCGAGCACAACGCTGGGGCATTGAGGAGTCCAAAGTAATGGTTTGGCTCCTTGTCCACAATCATGAGGAAAAACTCCTGCGGGGCCAGTACCAGGGCACCCAATATAAAATGGAGGCCTGGAACAGTCTTGCTCATGATCTCACCAGTGCCACTGGCATTCCTCAGACTAGTGAGCAGGTCAGGCACCATTATTCTGACCTGAAGCGACGTAAAGAGGATGAACTGGACCAGTGGATCCAGGAGTCCTGTGTGATGCCTAATGCCCCAGTACTGAGTAAGTAGCCTTTGTATTAAGTAGTTAAGAATTGCTATGCTTGTCTATACTATGGATAGGTATGTCTCAATATCACTGCATTTACTTCACAGCTGCAGGTGTCCGGGCTATGAATCAGCAAGCCCATGAAGATAGGTTGCAAAGGCTGCATCGTCAGGTAGGTTAGTAATTATTCTGCATGTACTGTTATATAAAATAAATGAAAGAGCCTTCAAAAAGTGTTTTAACCCAATAAATAAAGGTGTAATAATCTTTTAATAAATGTATAATTCCTGGAGTGCATCTGTGTCATTTTCTTTGATATGTTGTTGTACTGTTGCATTTTACAAATAGTACTGTTGTATTAAGCAGTGTTAACTTGGGTAGGCCCATATAACGTGTATGAAGGGAGTGCCAGCAGCCTTTATGCATATTTACAGCCCTCAACTGTTGGTTCATGCCCAGCATGTACAGGTTAATCTGGCACATGAGTAGCTTGGTATTGTGTTCCCCAGAAATCTCAGTGTGCTGCCAGAAATGTAGGGAGCTGTTAACATATAGCTGAAACTTTCACCTGAACATATCTAGATAATTATATGAAAGTAGAGCTGTCAGTGTACCATCTTAGCAGTAGTGTGTGCGAGAGCAAATCTCAAAATATGTAGCAGTAACATCTGGATCTTGGACAGTTTGTATGTAAGATACAGTTCATGTATATAATGATCTAGCAAAATCCAGTTGCACAATATAAGGACATTGGGTAGTGTAATAATACATGTAAGGGATATATAACTGCAGTTAATAGGAATGTAGTGAAAATTAGAAGGATATATAAGTTGTTAATTGAGCTATCCTTTTCCACCCTACTGTATAAGCATAAAAAATGCAATTCCACACCTCAGTCGGTATGTCTAATCTCAAAACATTTGTTGGGACATGTCCTATTGGTTTATAAATATTTGCATTTATTTGTATGCATGTGCCCTGTTAAAATATCACAAGATTGGTGGCCTGTTGCCATCAATTCAACCTGCATGCTGTTGTAATGTCCACTATTGGTCTATATATGCATGTGTTATGCTTGCTTTTCAACTGTTGAAAATCTGGTGTGTTGGGTCAATGGGAATACTTCTGCATGCTGTTATAATTAATTGGGAATGCTGTTGACTGTTACTAACCCATATCTTTATTAAACCCTCCAGAACATAGCTCATATGGGAAGGCCGGTCCCAGTGGACCCACCTGTCCCACCTCAGCTGGCCATGGCACCTGACACCAGCAGGTCCGGTGCCCAGCCTGGGACCTCCTCCTCTGTTGGCCATGTACCACCTTTGGGTGGAAGCACTGCAGGGGATGGGGATCGCAACCCCCCATGCAAGCATGGGTGGAGCAGGGCCACCTATCACCCTTCGAATGGTCTGGGCTGTTGTGCATAGAGATTCTGTTGAGGAACCTCTATGCCAGCTTGAGGCACGAGTGGCACAACTTCCATTTCAGCCTGCCCCTCCTACACAGCCCCCAGCACAGCCACCCTCTGGGCTGTGAAGGTGCAATGGTGACTGCCCATGGGTGGGGACCTCAGTCCTACTGTTTCCATCTGTGGGCTCATGGGCTTGCGATTTCCAAGCATCCCTCCCTGTCAAAGGTGTTCACCCACCACATGTGTCATATACCACTTGTTTGTCTTGTCTGTTTACCTCCCCAACCTACCTCCCCAAATATACCTACTTCCCCTACCCCACATTCCACTCTCACCTGAAAATAAAATGCAATCTGCTCCCATAAAAAAAATTACGCCCCATACATAGCTGCCCATTTTGCACACATATCCACTGCACAAATAAAATGTAATTTAATTGGCATTACAACATACTTTGTTGTCCCCAGCCCTGTCTCAGGGGTTGAAGGTTTCATAGCTACCTTCAAATGTATTCCATATGCACAGCTGTTGCTGTTAAAGAAATGGGCAGCTATGGACATTCCAACCTGTCCTGCACATCCCGAGCTACTTTCCATACTGTCTTTCCCTCTTTGTGCCCCTTTTTCACCACTTTCCTATCTCCCCATTTTTCTTTTCTTTCAAAGAAATGAGCGCAGGGGTTAGTGGGAGTAAGCACTATTAAGCAGTAGTTAGCGGGACTGCACGAGTGTGTGCTTGTTTGCGCTTAGCTAAGCATCGTGCAAACCCATGCAAACCCACTTACAACTGCTTAAAAGTGCTGTAATCACTCTGTATGTGAGGGCCCTTGTTCTGCTCAGGAGCAAAATAAAACACCACTGTCAGTCTCAAACCCCAGACCTTGCACACACTACACAACATGAAGTACCACTAAGCCACAGTAGATATATAACAAGTTGGTGCTGAAATAAATATATCATGCATCAAAATGAGTGAATGTAAAGGAAAAATAGGAATGCCATACCACACAACTTGTTCTGTGGATCTTTACCAGCAGTTGATGTGGGATTAAATTACATGACTGCGATAAGAGAAGCAGCCATTCTAGCAGGAAATAATGTAACACCATCACTTTACAAACCCACACAGTATCACAGCAGGACAAACACTGACATATCTGTTTAGGGCAGAGGCCATACCTCCCAACTGTCCCTAATTTTCAAGGATGCCCCTGATTTTGATACAAATTTTAGCTCTGTCCCTCTGAATCCCTCCTAAAACTACTGACTTTGGCCAGAAAGGTGGTGAATTACACTTAATGAATAATGACAATAAGTAAGAGTTAGACACTTCTTTTACTTCAGAAAAGGTTTATTAATTCATATGCTCTGATTCTCTCAATGTTTCAACTTAATGGCACTAATATTTTAAAGGTGTCCCTGACTTTTTGTTCACTTTTCCCTGAGTCTGTTCAAATATGTATCTGAGTGTTTGAGAGCTCTGGCAGAGGCAGAAACACAGAGGCATATCAGCCTTTCTGCTGTTACACACTGTGCAAATAGCTTTGGAAGGAGTTTCGGAAGCATACCCTTATGTAGGACTACAACACTGAAATACAAATGGATGTAGCCATGTACTGGTAGCAACCAACTGTAACAATGCCATTGCTCTATTCATAGGTTCATAGGTTCATACTAGGCTATCTGCCCGAGGGCATTTACAAGCCTAGCCCATAGTTTTGTGGCTTACGCCACCCCTTTAGTATGGGGAACTATACCCATTATTTTGCTGTGCCTCTGTTGAGCAGTGACACTGAGGTAATCCCTGGGGTATATCTGCGATCTCCCATCCATTGGTCAAGATTTCTCTTGAACAAGGCCAGCGAGGTGCTCTGCCTCACATATACCGGGATTTTATTCCACAGCATAGGGAGTCTTTGGGTGATGAATCTATCCCTCCAGCACGTCCTATTAATAGCCGTGTCGAGGTTTAAGTCTCCGCCCTTGTGGCTCTGACGGATCTAGATTTTTGAGGTGAAGCATATTCATCAAATCTGGGTTTGACATGGCCTTGTATGTTAGGCAAAGGTCACCTCTGAGCAAGCGGTGCGACTGAATAGAGCTGGAGTTCTTTCAGTCGGGCAGCATAGGACAGATGTTTGAGACCCTTTATCCTTTTGGTGAGGAACTTTTGTGGCCTCTCCAGCTGCTGCAAGTGTCGGGTCAGATACATTCCGAATGGGGCATTGTACTCAATCATTGGTCTGATGAGTGATGAGTATAGGGAGACTATGACCTCCCTTGATCTAGATGAGAATCCCTTCATGATAAGGTGGGCAATGTAGAAGGTCTTCCTAACTACTTTAGCTACATGGGTGTCGAATGACAGACTACTATCAACCTGGGTCCCCAGGTCCCTGATAACTTCTTCTGTACTCAGTGGATTGCCACCTATTTGGTAGCTAGGGGTAACCTTGTTTTCCCGAAGGGTATGACTATGCATTTTTGGCATTTAACTTTAGGCCATGGCTCTGGCACCAGTTATCCGTATCTGTGAGACCCTTCTGAAGGATATCTGTGTCAGATGTGTTTTCTACTATGGCGCAGTGTTTCCAGTCATCTGCAAACTTTGTCAGCCATAACCCTCCTGTGTTTGCTTGTACTGGAAAAGTAGATGCCAAACAAGAGTGGGCCCAGGACTGAGCCCTGTGGTACACCACTTGTGACAGGCTTTGAGTCTGACATGGCGCCAGCAACTCTGACCCTGTGGGTTCTGTCACTCAGCCAGTTTGCAACCCATTTTGTGATGTATGGGTTAACATTTAAGCTGATGAGTTTTTCAATGATACCCGAGTGGGGTATTGTATCAAAGGCCTTCGCCAGATCGAGGTAGGCTGTATGGACTGCCTTTCCCTCATCAATGGCTTTGGTGACTGTTTCGAAAAAGTCAACCAAGTTTAGAAGGCATGATCTGCCTTTGACAAAGCCAAACTGGGATGGGTCCAAAGTCTGCAAATTCCCTATGTCTTTATTTATGAGGTCCATTATGATCCTCTCCATGGCTTTGCAGATAAGGCTTGTCAAGCTAATGGGCGGTAAGTTCCAGGGTCGGTGGAGGCACCGCGTTTGTGGAGTGGGACCACAGTTGCAGTGCGCCACTCGCTGGGTGCGTATCCAGAGGTAAGACTATGATTAAACAGCTGTCCTAGCTGTGGGTTTAATTCCTCGTTGAGTTCGTGGAGCACACAGCCGGGGACACCATCAGGTCCCATGGGTGCTGTGATTTTTGTTTGGTGGAGAGCAGTTCTCACTTGGACGATGCAGATGTTTGGGGGCTGCAATCGCTTGGTATAGATATCTCTCCTTTGGGGAGGGGAGAAGTTTGCACTGAACCTGTCAGCCAGTATGTTGGCAATGTCTGTAGGATCAGTAATCTTCACATCATTTTGAACTAGTTCTGAGCATATCTGGGAGTTTCCTCCCAGGTTTCTAACATAGCTAAAGAAGGCCTTATGATTGTCTTTTGAGTCTTTAGCTATTTTTCTCTCAAAATTTGCTTTGGATGATTTTATGAGAGCTCTTAGTTTTTACTTATAGTGATCAAGGGTGTCTTACCTTTTAAGGATTTTGCTCTATCTTGTAGTAGCTTCCTCCTTTTGTTGTAGAGTTTGTTTATGGCTGGGGTCCACCAGAGTGGACGCTTGCCTTTGGTACAAAGAGTCTTTGTTTTGCTTGGGATTGCCTTATCCATGCAGTCCTGCAGGTGCTGGTAGAAGGCATTTGTAAGTGATTCAGCGGCTTGAGTACTGTTTTCCGTCGGCTCGGGGCCTTAAAGGAGACCACACTAGTCTTTAGAAGTGTGAAGTCGGCTTCGAGAAGTTCTTTACTGTGGTCTTTTTATTTCAGGTGGGGTGGGATGAGGACCTCCAGCGAGATTAGTTTGTGATCTGATCTCACCAGTGAGGGGTATACTTCGGTGTTGAACATTGTGCTCCCATGTTCGTGATGATGAGATCAAGTATGTTTTCTCCTCTTGTGGGGATGGTGACTAGTTGTTCCATGGCATTTGAGTTTATGAATTCCAGGAACTTTTGGGCTAGGGTGTTTGGGCTTGAGTAGTGTTCCCAGTCTATATTAGGGTAATTGAAGTCACCTAGTATGATGGTGTTTGGTGATACATTTATCCCCTCTAGTGTTTTCAGGAAGGCCATGTGAGGTTCCTGAGTTTGTGAGGGTGGCCTGTAACATGCTACAATTTGCAGAGCAGTCTTGCCTATGGTTAATTGCACCTGGATGGTCTCCGATGCATCGTGCGTTGCCACCAGTCTTGAGGTGTGGGTGTCTTTGATGAATATGGATACCCCCTCCTTTCTTGGTATTGTCTGGATTTTGGGGCGGAACGCATGATAAGAGGTAAAACCTGATAGTGCTGGGGTGCTCTCAGGAGCCTTGAACCAGGTTTCTGTCACAGCACAGACATCGATGTTCTCCATACTGAGAAGGGCCTCGAGTGCGTGCATTTTGAGATTTAGACTTCTGGCATTGAGCAGCATTACCCTTAGTTTTTTTCCTTTTTTGTGTTCTAGGGTGGTAGGTTTAGAATTTGAGCCTTGCCTAAAAAGGCACTATGGGGTGGCAAGAGCCTTTGCCAATATCCGAATCCCAGGGTGACAGGTGCAAGCCGTCCCTTGCGAAGCAGCATGGCTTGTCCAGCATGTCATCCCAGGCAGACAGACATTGGATCCCCTTTGAATGACACCAGAGTTTAAGCCAATTGTTAAAGCTGATCATCTTATCTCTGTATTGTGGCATCATTCTTGGTGAAGGTAGGATACTGCTCAAGGTCAGGGTCATACCTGCCTGGGCTACATAATCAGAGAGCTCCTCAATGTCTCTTTTCATGTAGTCCAAGGAGGTACGTCTCAGGTCGTTTACACCAGCGTGGACAATGACTGAGTCATATTTGTACCTGCTGTTGAGAGACCTGAGTGCTTGCGTTATGTGGCGGATTCTAGCGCCCGACAGGCAGCTTACTGTGACCTTCTCCTTACTCAGTCTGGTGAGCGGGACGTCAGTGTGTCTGACTATGGAGTCACCAATGACTAGTGTGTCTGGCATTGTGTTTGGCCTTAAGGGCTGTGACTGTTTGACACTCTGACTGTGAGGTCTATGTGTTGCAGGTGTTGTGTTCTGAGGTGGTGGTTGTTTGGGTGTCTGCTTTGGTGGCCTCTGCTGTTTTGGTAGATTTTTGATCAGAGCCGAGTATGTCTTTGTGTGTTTATGTGTATGATTTGAGGTTGTGATGGTACTATGTGAGACTGGGTCTATAGTGTGTGTGGTAACCTTCTCCTCCTGACTGGTCTTGCCAGTCCTATGTTGAGAGAGCTCAGCCTCCAGTTTGGCGTCATAGTTGCATCTCTCGCATGTATTTGTGTTTTGTGGGAGGAGGAGAGGGTTGTCTGTGTACATGAGGCAATTGTAACATTGCCTCAATATTCCCAGGTTCACCAGCTGAGCAGGAGAGGACACTAGCAACTGATCCCTCGACATGCTAGAAGGACTAGACAAAAAACTTTAAAAGAGATTCCGGGGCGTGGTGACCGAGAAATGGGGTTTGCCTTTTGGGGTGCTATCTATAAGAGTGCCGTATCAAGGTAATAAGTACTGTAGGAGCAAGTGCTAGGTTTAACAGATAGAGAAAAGTCTACTTGGAGTCAAGTAGAGATGATCTTTTAGGTATTAGAGAAAGTGCTAGTAACAGGGATGCTTAAAGGTAAGATTGAAAAGAATGCACTCTGCAGTGTGCACTAGAGAAGTTAGATATGAAAGTAGGTAACTTGAGTTTTACCTGTTTAAAAAGTTAAGGTTTAGTGGAGAGTTACTATTTTTAAAACAGCAAGATGGACTGAAAGGGTGGTTACTTTTGTATTTTGGTACTATGAAATACTGTAGGATGGCCAATAAATTTAAATAATTGAAGGGGTGGGATTTCAAAAGTGATGGTTTTGTGATTACTCACATAAGCCAGTGAAAGTAGAGAGAAATGAGATATATGGTCAGATTAACATAAGAGGCGGGCAACTAGAAAGACAGTGGTATTTAACAAGACAACTTAAATGGGTGGGAGGGAGGGGAAAAATTCTGCCTGACTCAGAACAGAGAGAGCTGTGGTCTCTTTTGAAGTTTTAATATGCTGTTAAACAGAATGCAAGCAAAACACAAGGTAAAGAAAACAAACTACAGTATTCAAAATATAGAAAGGCAATACAGAAATACAAAAAATAACAGCAAACTAACCTTTCCTTCACAGCAAAGTGTAGCAGAGTCATTGCTGAAAACACCTGTGTGGTGCACAGGCAAAAAAATAACAGGCTATTCTCTGGCTACCATGTGGATAGGTCCACAGTTAGGAGTTACGCAGACAGACTACTTGCCTTGATAAACTAACATGTACACAGCAACCCTGAAGTCCAGCAAGATAAAATCCACACAATAATACTTATGCTCTTTGTACTTCTGCACCCATACCCAATTGTAGAATATACCTGTGTGTGCAGGGTCTACCAAGGATGGAGGTAAGCATACTCACAGGACTGAAATGTGTCCAGTTTTTCTGAGCAGCTCATGCTAATGTCAACACTAAAAAAGCACAAACTGTTTAGAACTGAGTAAATGAATATTCACAGTATAGCAGTTCACAAACAATTATTACGCCAAAAGAATACATCTCAATAACTAGATTTGTATGGCAGTTAATTGTAAAAGTTGAAAAGAAAGTACAACTTTCTATGTATCTTGGGGTAGCATTTTGAGGGGTGAGTACATTTCTACACCTACAAGTGGGTATTGGAAGCAGCAACATTAGGTATGAGTACAAAATGTAAATCTCTGTCTACACACCTGGCTTCTGATATAAGAACTATACCAACCTTTTGTCTTGAACAATGATGTCCACAGCAAACAAGGATGATCTCCATCTTGGAAAGCTGAAAGGGCCACACCTACTGGAGTTAGCAATTTATAGTACTGGGTTGATATGACAGTAATTACTGCAATTGCTACACAGCAGGCTGCATGCAATTAGCAAATGGTGGTCACTAATTGGTGCAGATGCCATCACATACTCATGTGCAAATACCTACAAAAGTAGGCTGCAATCTCTGCCAACAAACTCAATCACTCTATTGCAGAGAATGACAGAGAGAGAGAGAGAGAGAGAGAGAGAGAGAGAGACAGAGAAAAGGAAAACGAAAAAGAAATATTACCAAATCATACAAAGGAAAGGTATGTGACACATATGTATTTACTGGCATGTAGTGGATGTTATTGAAGAATAGTCTACATAATGTGAACCATTCATATGTGTCAGCAGTACTTATTTATGCAAAGATATTCTGCTTAACTACTGCTATGGACAATACCGTGTGTACCTGTGGGCAGTGGGACATACCTGTGAAATGTGTAGCTCAGCATTAAATGTCAAAGATCTGATCCATGTTATCTGTGTTCTGTACAGTAGTGTGGCCAATGGCTGTTGGGGGGATTATATAAACATTATATAAACATGGGTGTGACAGATCAACACATGCATGATAGTCATATTAAAGTGTAGCTTAGCAATGGCAACTGCTGTAGAGTCTAGTATGCTTAAATACCATTTGTAGCCATATATACCCCCCCTAATGTTAGTGTGTGCTCATATGTGACACATGTTTGTGTTGCAGCAAGGCCCAACAGTTCAGCTGTGAGGTCCAGGGACTTACAATAGTGTGGACCTTGTGTGTGTATGCCACACACATACGGAGAAATATATATGTGTCATATATATTCACATCTGTATAAGTGCATAGAGCAGGGGACATATTGCAACTGTTTGTGAAGGGTGGAGATATATATGTTGGTGAAGATTTTTGTATGTAGGTTTTAGTTTGTGACAAACAAGACAGCATACAGTGCTGGTATATGACATGTGGTAGTTAAACACTGTGTGTGGTTTGTTCAGTTTGCAATGTTGAAGCCAGTGAGGCCTGCTAAAGCTACCTGGGCTGTGAACACCTTCAATGCATTTATCCCAAGACTGTGCGATTTTATTACATTGCTGTACACCTCACATCCTTTGTATAATTGATATTATCACTATGAAAGGTGAAATGTATATGTGCCTGCATATATATGTATATGTACACCAATGGATGTGTATATGTAAATATATATATATATATATATATATATATATATATATATATATATATATATATATATATATATACTCATACACATCTACATCTACTTGTTGCAATAGATTCTCTGTACTGTTGACTGACTGTGATGGTCAGTATGTTTGTGAATATGTAAACGATATGTATCTGTGGGATAGCTTAGTGGGAAACTGTTTATGTCATGGTATTATGGGTCCTTGCTTTGATCCTAGCAAAAGCTGTGTATTCTGTTGCTAAGCAGAAAAAGTGCTATTGCATACAGTGTGATGAAGTCCCTTGGTTTTAACTAGGGTGTGTCATTGGAGGCTAAAGCACTACATCTATGATTATTGATTGGTAGTAATGTTGAATCCAAATCCTGTGTGTACTGTAGTACTACTTGAAGCTCTGGGCCTGTACAGCAAAGTATGGTGTATGTCCACATTGCTTGCATCCACTGTTTTGTGTGGTCCCTGTATTCATCACAGATTACATTTCTCAAGATTAAGGTTGTGTAAGTACTGACACACAGTACTGTATAGTACAGACTGAAAGCTTATCTGGGTTGTCATACCTTTGTGTCCTGTAATTATGTCTGATGTGTGTGTGGGTATGTCTGTAACATGTCCTTTGACATATGTGTGGTAAAACATATAACTGCATATCTAGCAACATTCATAGTGTACTACAGTAGTATGTGACCTATATTCCCAATTGTGCACATATTTTGGCCACAGGTTTGCTATTAACAAGTTGTGTGGTATAATAGTAATACATATACTGGACCTTACACTCATTGTGATGGATGATATATTTCTTTACACATCAGCTTGATGTATATCTGCTGTGTCTAGGTGGTGCATCGTGTTGCATACAGTGTGTCAGGTACTCTTGTATAGTCTTATATAGTGATTTTATTTTGTTGTTGTGCAGAACATGGTTCATTAGATAGAGAGTGAGCCAGGTACTTCCAAGCGGTTGTGGAGGGAGCAGTGATAAGTGGCAGTTAAAGTGTTTCACTCTCGGTTAGCTAATAGGTTGCTTTATATGACAGTTCAGTGATATCTGTACTGTATAATGTTAAATGTGCCATATGACTTGCTCAGACATATTTTCATATTTATGTCTTCCAGGGATCATAGCGCATTGCAGGAACCCCAGTTACAGTAGTGCTGAAGATGATATAATTACTACCAGTATGATTCAGCACTACAGTCTCATGTTCTCATGAACCAGCCAGGACCAGCAGGAACGTACTGCAATATGGCAAGATGTTGTCCACAGGGTAAATGAGGTAGGCCTGCATAACCGAACATATGAGCAGATACGCCAGCACTGCAGTGATCTTCTCAGACATGTCCATCAACGTGTTGCTGATGTGCGGAGACAACAGCTTGCAACAGGAGGTGTTGTTAATATCCATCCCCCCCTCACCAGAGAGGAGGAGCTGCTCCTGAGTTTGTTGGCCCCTGCCCAACAACAACAGCAGCAGACATACACCATGATGGAGGTTGGAGCCACCCAGCAAGCACACATGGTGCATGCAGGTAACATGGCATATCTGTAGACTACTGTTATCTGTATTGGTAGATCATGCATATGTGAGATGTGGAATGAGTTGTTAAAAGATGTGGGCCTGTTGTTGTGCAATACTGATCATTTGGAACATAATCTGTAGACCTGTGAATGTAAACTGTTGTTGTACTGTAAGATTGCAAACACACAGTGGTCATGCCACAGTTGTGGCCACTGATAAACTGTCTCATCTCTATGTAGGTCCCTCTGGGGTGACATCAAGGCAGCGGACAGATGCTGGTGAGTGTGTTCTACATTTATTATTGTAAATAAAAAGTGCATGTCATAGTTAAGGTGTAGGCCATGTACACATGTAACACACCTACCTATAATGCATGCTGTGCATGTTTGTTGTAAGACCACTCACATCTCACTAATGTGATTAGCTGCCTCAAACACATGCAATACCCAGACCATCTCAAACAAATGTGGCTAGACTGTAGTGACCATTGGATAGGCACAGTTGATACTCAACATGCACATAACATACACATCTATGTCATACACATAGCATTTTAACATGCTACACATAAAGAAAGAATGCCCAAACCCTCTGTAAAGACACACTCCAGTATCCAAAATCGCATCCACACATTGCACACAATATACCTGAGGCATAGAGGCCTATCATGGGGCATTTAAACACTCTGCATTCACTACACATTCATGTCAGGGAATGCTCCTTATTGGCCTCCTTACAAACTCATGTAACAACTGGTTGTGAAATGGTGAATGTATCCAAGGTAGTACAGTTCCGGTACAGCATGAGTAGTGCTGGTTTGGGAAACATCTGTAGCCTTGAGTGACCACATGATGCTTCATGATGATTGCCTATGGTACTATACCCAATCCAGTTATTGTAACCACAGTACTACACATAGCTTTCATTGCTATACACCTTAATGTTGTGTGTGTGCACACATATGTACCTCTAAACAATATGCATAACAATCACCATTTGCACAACTGAAACATATATATCTTGTGATGCTACTGAGTTGCTAGGTCATATGACACACATTGGGTATGTGTAGTGTTTAAATATGCAGTTGTGTTTTAGCATGCCATGTCATGGATGACAATGGCATGTCCACAATATGATCTACATTCACCATAAGTACCATACATTGGGTATGTGGTTGAATGGTATTCCATCAATTATCCATGCACCACTGATGATGTTGTGTGAATACTCATTATGCATGTGCTAAAAATGTGTCTACAATTATTTGCTAACAACACAGAGGCTGTAATCATCATTGGATACCTATCTAACACACAGATACACATCCAGCCATAGTATGTACACCTGTTTGTTATGGTGCACAGTACATTACAGAGTTGTGAATACCTGCACAGCAATGTTGTGTCCATGTATGCATTGTGTTCCAGGGGGAGGCCCATCACCTAATAACAAAAAACATGCATCAAAGCTATGTATACTGTTAGTAACAAGGACTGTCTACACTTGCACTGCATGCTGTTGAGCAACACATGTCCTGCATGCTGACATGTGTGATATGACTGTTTTTCTTGTGATACTGTACCCCACCATCACCTGCTATTGTGTATGTTCTGAGATTGCTGGTGTTGTGTGTGTCTGCTTTAGTGAGGCGTGTATTTTTGTGTGTGTGCATGTGTGCATGTGCGTATGTGCACATGTGTGCATGTGTGCATGTGCGTATGTGCACATGTGTGCATGTGAGAATTTGCGTATGTGCACATGTGTGCACGTGCACATGTGTGCATTTGTGCATGTGTGCATGTGCGCATGTGGTCTGACATGTTCACGTCTTAAAGTGTGATCCCTGTTTTCCCTCTCACAGGTGCCGAGGTGGGGCTGGTTCAGTACAGCAGGGAACCTGATGTCACTGAGACAGACAGTGATCATGAGGATAGGTGTTTTGAGGCACAGGCAGGTTTGTCAGGGTCTGTTGTTGGTCCACCAATTGACAGTACACAAGTCTCCAACCCATCCATGTGCACAGTCATACTGCCTGTTCATCCATCATCACCATTGCCCTTAGCTGAGGGACAGTGTACAGCTGGCACTGGCCAGGACAGTGTGATATCTATGGCACATGTATCAGGACACAGCAGCCATAGCCAGATGTCTGGAAGGGTACCACATAGGCAGATGCCCAGGGGTTCTCATCAGAGCATTGCTGGTCATCATGCCCCTGGCAGACATGCCACATCTCTTTCTACCACACGCATGTTCCAGACTGTCATGGAGGCACAGACATGAATGGAGTGGTACACCAGACAGGGACTAAGGGCACAGAGGGCTCATAACACCTCTGTAAATGACAGTATCCATGACCTAGCAGGTGCCATACATAATTACACTGAGGTCATTGACAGATGATGGGGTGAGACATTGGATGTCCTCCACAATGTCATGTTCATGTGTCAGGACAGTGCGGGACAGTTGAGACATTGACGTGGATGTAGGAAAACAACATCAGCAGCTGGAGGTCACCGTGGACGTCCAGCAAGTCAAAGCCACTCCCGTAGTGTCAGTACCAGCCCCAACAATGTTGCACGTGGCTCTGGCCAGTCCCAGCAGGGACCTGGATCCAGTGGACATATGTCAACCTCTTCAGATAGTACCCAGTCTGGATTATTACCTGATACTGTCTGTAGCACCCCTGCCAGGCACAGGTTCCGTATCCGTGGCCAGAGACGGTGATCTGTAAAGCCTGCCAGGTATAGTCTGTAGCTGTCTCACAAATCCCCATATATGGCAGCCACATGGTGGAACTGTGCACAAGCAGACACACACACACATAAACCAGAAACATAGGGCAAACACATACCCGCACACATTACATCAACATTGGCCCATAACAGTACTCATGGCCCTCACACACACACTCACACACACACACGCAGATGTTGATTATATGGCTCAGTGTAGGCCTCTGGCAAACCAAAAGCACTCCCTGTGCATGTGATGAAACCTGTGTCTCCTCCTGTCATCTGTAACATTCATGCAGGAACAGGCTAACATGGTGCTGATATACAGGGTGACTTTAATAAAGTATAGCGATGGTTGAATGTGTAGCATGTTGTCAACAGTAAAGTGTAATGATATCCTTGAAGTTGTAGCTGAGCAGGCATGATGCATTAAAGCTGTAATTAGCAATGTTGTATTGTTTCCACCAGTGTTTATTCCAATTGTGTTTTGCTTGCCCATGTGCCACTTGGCTGATGTGTGTAGTTGTGTCAGCATGTGTTATACAGTGGACAGTAAGTGTGGGGTGTGCGCAGCACAGGTTTGCAGTTGTACATTTGTGAACATGGTGGAGGTGCACTGTCTGCATGTATGTGCATATTGGACACATGGGCAGGGTAACATGCCCTGTATTGGCCAGTGTTAACACTCCATACTTTCTGTTGGTGGCCAGTATGCATTGTTCTACACACATTTTGGAAATTGAGTACGCATGTGTGTGTATGACATAGGTTGACACTGTGCTGTGAGTGATGCTGTTGTTGCTATCTGTCATTAGTTTGCATTATTAAGGTTAACACTGTCCCAGCTACATAATCGTTTATTAATGCACACTGTTCACCTACAGGGTTGCATGGACCGTGCTATCACAAACACAAGAAATTCTCACTTATACAGTAAAAGTGCATTAGTCTCATGGACCCCATGCCATAAACTAAATATGTAATAGAAGGTGTGAAGTTGTACCAAAAAAAAGAGTTACATACCAAGAAGGGATAACCTCTCTGGTCAGTATCATTAGGAAAATACAATCCCTCAATAAACATACAAGGCAAGCTTCAAAATACAAAATGGCAAGGATTCCAAAGACAACACTAAAGCTTTCTTCAATGTTGTTCATAATCTACAGGGGGAATCTCAGATTGGGTCACAGTTAATGTAAATGGTCACAAAGTACACTTATCTGACTGACATTACCAATTCCTTGTCAGACAGTTTGAATGCGGATTTCACCACCCTGTCATTACACAAGGGCCACATTTCCAGTCCTGAACAATGTAAAACCTGATGATTCACAGATACTCTTGTTAAAACATCTCTTTAACAAAGTACACTCCACAGTGGCAATGGTACTGGACAGTGTACATGGCTGTGTCATATATAAGCTGACATATGAAGTCACCACTCACCTAAATGCTCTGTCCAGATGCAGCCTCTATACAGGTTACATACTTGTGGAATAACACACGGTAATGGTGTTCACAGTCCACAAGGGTTGAGCTACATCTTCTTCTTCTTCTTCTCCTTTCGGATGCTCCCATTAGGGGTCGCCACAGTACATCATTTCTTCCTGCCCTCTGCATCTTGCACTGTCACACCATCCACCTGCATGTCCTCTCTCACCACAGCCATAAATCTCATCTTAAGCATTCCTCTTTTCCTGTTACCTGGCAGCTTCATCCTTAGCATCTATTTCGCAATATACTCTGCATCCCTCCTCAGCACATGTACAAACCAACATAATCCTGCCTATCTGGAATGGTCTACTAACCTTCAAACCTGGCCTGACCCTCTAATATACTTATTCTTAAACCTGTCCACCCTTGTCACACCGAGTGCAAATGTTAACATAAATTGATTAAGGGTAGAACTACAACAGCTCCTGGAAACTCTCACCCTATAAGCCAGACCAATGTTATCTTTAAGGCTATGGAGCACAGCATTATGGAACTCATTAACAGAGATTTTATGAACCTGCAAACACTGCACCATACCCACTTAGGTTCTCTAAAGGCCAGATCATGGCTCCTACAACTAGTAGACTTCAAGCCAGTCAACAAGGTTATAGGTGAGGGAGGGGAGGTCAACACAGCCAAGCTATAGCTCACTAGCAATTCATACCCATCCCACATACTGGTATTATACATAACCTCAACAGACTGACCATAAACAACTGTTAGATGATGGCTTGACAACTGACGCACAGATGTAGGACACACAGTAACATTTGCAGCCTCCATGTACTATTCTATGCCAGTAACAAGTGGTATTCACCTGCACTCAGTCCTGGGACCACTCCTGTTTGGCATATAGCTTTCTTAGGTACAAGCAAACACAGTAGGGATATGTCTGCCCATATCTGATGACAATGCATACCGTGGGCTATACTTTATTCTCCAGATGACACACACATCTTCCAAAAGGGTATTTATTTATTTATTTTTATTTATTTTACATTTGTTTACCGGGCTAGTCCAACTGGATATATTTCCATTTTCAGTAGAGGCCCGGGGAGAAAAGCTCCACATTAGGGTTATTACAATAAGTAATTCAATAAAAGAAGGCAAAAAATTAGCAATGTTTAGAAACAAAACAAGTACATACAGAATTATGGTGCTAACAAAAAAATATATGAGAAAGTTTGTGCTAGTGAGGACATATTACTTCTATTTACAGTATAGGAGTAGGGGAGTTAAACTTAGTAGGAATTCAAAGAGAGTAAAAAAAATATAAGCAAAGAAAAAATACAACCATCTGGAATTGTTAATTAAATTGAAAACAGAGACTAATTGACAAAGGAAGTTAGAGCTAGTTGTACAGATGGGAGAGAGTAGGAGGGGGAGTAGAGTCATAGATTAGTCAGGATTGATGCAAGGGCATAGCCAGAGAGTCTTTAGGTGTTGTTTGAGTTTTTGTTTAAAGAGGAAAGGTGATGTCAAAGTACTTAGAGTGGTAGGTAGTGAGTTCCAGTGTTTACCTATGGTGTTAGAAAAAAGTGAATCGCCTGCAGAGTTATTAGACTTAGTTAGCTTCACAAGAGGTTTATTAGAGGAGCGCAGTGAGTTTAGATTAGAGTAGGGAGATATTTTAGAACAGACAGATACATGGTGTCATACTTATGCTGCAAAGCTATAAGCCAAAGAAAGCATAGTTATCCACTTTTAGAAAACAAAGTATCTCCAGAGTACCACATAGGTAGTAACCCCCAAAATGTGGATCAGGTGCTAATGTATACATAGAGCCATGTGTTAAGTCATCTCTCCTTTGATGATCACATTACCAAAGGGTTTTGGAAATCCCTCTGTGGAGCACAAAAGCAATAAAGGGTTTGCATGCAGATCCACAGAGGTTGTTGCACACCTATAATGATTAGTCATCTTTGCCAGACTTTGCTTGCTTTGGAACAGGTTTCAAATATACCTCAAGCATAAACCCTCATACTCTTTAATCAAAACCGTGATGAGTGAATGTGAAATGGAAGACATAGCCCAGGGATCACTGCAATGGCTAAGGTTGTCACAAGCATACAGAAGTGACCTAAGGTCTGGAAAGCACCAGCATGCTCTGGCAAAGATAACAGATGTGTTCATGGAGAAAGCAGAGTACCCACCTATGAAATACTTGAGGTCACATGTATGTACAAGGATTTGTCCCACAGCTACCTTACATGTGTAATGCACATACAGTTGTCATTGTGATATGTCATACACTAGAAAAATCAAAACCCACTCCACATTGGCCAACAGTGTCACACACCTGGAGTACACACATACACACACAGTCAGCAAGTGCGAGATTCAAACTCTTTCCTAACTACATTATGATACTACAGCAGTATGTATTTACTATACACATTATTAAGACTTAATTTTTCCACAGGTGTATTTGTAGGATGATGACATCATCAGATTTGTTAAAGATGAGTATACCACTTTTAAGGTGTGTGAGTAGACTCCAAAATGGTTGCTCCTTCCCAGGGAGACACACACACTCACACAGTTAGCCAATGAAAGATTCAACCCCCTACCTAACTACATTATAATACTACAGCAGTATGCATTGACATGACGCACTATACACATCACTGGGGTTTTGCCTTTCCACAGGAATATTTGTAGGATGGTGACATCATGAGACTTGCCAAAGATGAGTATGCCACTTTTAAGGGGTGTGAGTAGTCTCCAAAAAGGTTGCTCCTTCTCAAGGAGACATACACAGTTGGCAAGTATAGGATTCAAATCCCTACTTAACTACATTATGATATTACAGCAGTATGCATTTACACAACATGCTATACACATTACGGGGGTTTCACCTTTCCACAGGTATATTTGTAGGATGGTGACATCATGAGAAAACAAAGATGAGTATACCACTTTTAAGGTGTGTGAGTAGTCTCCAATAATGTTGCTCCTCCCCCGGGAAATACACACACTCACAGTTGGCAAGTGCAGGATTCAAATTCCTACCTAACTACATTATGATACTACAGCAGTATGCATTTACAGGACATGCCAGACACATTGATGTGGTTGCATTTTTCCACAGGTATATTTGTAGGATGGTGACATCATCAGACTTGACAAAGATGAGTATACCACTTTTAAGGTGTGTGAGTAGTCTCCAAAAAGGTTGCTTCTCCCCTGAGAAACACACACACTTGGCAAGTGCAGGATTCAAAACCCTACCTAATTACATTATGATACTACAGCAGTATGCATTTAAACACCATGCTATGCACATTACTTGGATTGCACCTTTTCACAGGTATATTTGTAGGATGGTGACATCATGAGACAACAAAGATGAGTATACCACTTTTAAGGTGTGTGAGTAGTCTCCAACAATGTTGCTCCTCTCCCAGGAAATACATGCACTCACAGTTGACAAGTGCAGGATTCAAACACCTACCTAACTACATTATGATATTACAGCAGTACGCATTTGCACGATGCACTATACATATTACCGGGATTTCATTTTTCCACAGGTATATTTGTAGGATGGTGACATCATCAGACTTGACAAAGACGAGTATACCACTTTTAAGGGGTGTGAATAGTCTCCAGAAAGGTTGCTCTCTCCCCAGGGAGAGACAGACACACACACACACACATGCACACAAACACACACACACACACACACACACACACACACACACACACACACACACAGTTGGCAAGTGCGGTGTTCTTAATCCAAACTAAGTACGTCTTTACACTTCAGCAAGCAATATGCAGTTACAGGGTGCGATACAGACATTACTTGCTGACAGTTTGCACAAAGGATTTTTTTCACATTTGCTAACCTCAGCAGTGTTATCATACTAGGTGTATTGTGACTGTATTGTATGAATAGGCCATGACCATATCATATATGGATTGTTGCACCATATGCTGGCACACACAGGGTCAAACTTTGAGTAGCATTTTACCTTCCCCTACAAGATACTGCAATATAACAGAAAGATGATAAACTTCAACAATTGGCTGAGCTTCTGGTGTCATTCAAAGGGGATCCATTCTCTGTCTGCCTGTGATGATATGATAGACAAGCCTTGTTGCTTCACTACAGATGGTTTGCACCTGTTGCCCCTATGCTTCTGAATACCGGCTAAGGCTCTTGCTGTCCCCATATTACCTTTTTTAGGCAAGGCTCAAAGGTTCATTGGTAGGTACTAGGCTATCGGCCCTGGGGATTATACACGCCCAGCCAAAAAGGTACCCTGGCTTTTGCCACCAAAGAAATTTATTTTCTTGTGCCACTGTCAAGCAGAGACACAGAATTGATCCCCAGGGTGAATTTCCTATTTCCCATCCAATCATCAAGATTTTTCTTGAAGAGTGCTAATGAGGAGCTTTGTTTGATATAGATAGGTAGTTTATTCTGGAGTATGTGAAGTCTCTGGGACAGGAATCTATCCTTCCGGCATGTTCTGTTTATTGTGGTGACAATGTTTAGGTCCCTAGAGTGTGTAGGTTCATAGGTTCATAGGTAGGTACTAGGCTATCTGCCCAAAGGCATTTATAAGCCTAGCCAGAATGTGTTGGCTTTTGCCTCCCTTTTAAATTAGTTTCCTGGGCCTCTGTCTAGCAGGGCCACTGAAGTGATCCCAGGGGTAAATTTACAATTTCTCATCCACTCATCAAGATTCCTTTTGAAGAGAGTCTGTGAGGGGCTCTGCCTAACATCAACTGGGATTCTATTCTGGAGCGAGGCAAGTCTCTGGGACAGGAATCTATCTCTCCAGCACATCCTGTTTATTGCTTTACTGAGGTTTAATTCACTGGAGTGCATGGCTCCAGGAGATTTGCTTTTCTTGAGGTGGAGCATGTCCATTAATTCCGGGTTGGACATGGCCTTATACATCAGGCATAATCATCTCTGAGCAGGTAGTAAGCAACCGAGTAGAGCTGGAGTTTCTTTAGTCGAGCTGCATAGGGAATCTCTTTGAGGCCCATGATCCTCTTGGTGAGGTACTTCTGTGGTCTTACCAGCTGTTGCATGTGCCAATTAAGGTACATACCAAATGGGGCATTGTACTCTATTATGGGCCTAATGAGTGATGAGTAGAGGGGCACAATGACCTCTCTTGATCTAGAGGTGAACCCTTTCGTGATTAGGTGGGCTACATAGAAGGAATATCTAACCACTTTGGCAATGTGGTTATCAAAGGAGAGGTTACTATCTACCTGGGTCCCCAGGTCCCTAATTACATTTTCTGTACCTAGTGGATTACCACCTATGTGGTAATTCGTGGGCACTTTGTTTTTTCCAAAGGGGATGACTATGCATTTTTTGGCATTCAGCTTGAGACCATGGTTTTGACACCAGGTATCTGTCTCTGTAAGACCCTTCTAGAGGATGTCTGTGTCAGCCGGAGAGTCAGTTATGGCCCCCAGTTTGCAGTCATCTGCAAACTTGGTCAGCCATAGTCCTCCTATGCTTGCCTGTACCTCAGAGAAGTATATACTGAACAGGAGGTGTCCCAGGACTGAGACCTATGGGATGCCACTTGTGACTGGTTTAGAGTCAGACATGGCACCCGCAACTCTAACCATGTGTGTTTTATCCATGAGCCAGTTGGCCACCCATCTCATGACATAGGGGTTAATGTTCAAGCTGGTAAGCTTGTCTATGATGCCAGAGTGGGGAATGGTGTCGATGGCCTTAGTGAGGTCCAGTTAGGCTGTGTTGACTATCTTCCCTTCATCTATGGCCTTGGTAACTGTTTCAAAGAAGTCAACTAGGTTTAGGAGGCAGGATCTGCCTTTAACAAAGCCTAATTGGGTAGGATCCAGTGTCTGGAGGTTCCCAATGTCTCTGTTTAAGAGTTCCATGATAATTCACTCCATAGCTTTGCAGACCAGGCTGGTCAGGCTTATAGGGCGATAGTTCCCAGGTTCTGTTGTGGCACCACCTTTGTGGAGCGGGATGACTGTAGCTGTATGCCATTCTTTAGGTACATAGCCTGTGGTAAGGCTGAGTCTGAACAGTGAATTTAGGTGAGGGTTTAGCTCCTTTTGGAGCTCGTGTAAGACGCAGCCTGGGACACCATCCGGCCCCATTGATGCTGTGTTCTTAGCTTTGGAGAGGGCTGGTTTTACCTGCAAGTATGTGATGTCTAGGGCTCTGCATTCTTCTGGGATGGACACAAGCCCTTTTGGGGGTGGGGGGGATGAAGTTTGCACTAAACTTGTCCACCAGGATGTTGGCAATGTCAGTTGGTTCAGTGTATTTTTTGCCATTTTGCAGTAGCTCAAAGCATATCTGAAAGTTGCCACCTAAATGTTTGATATAGCTAAAGAAGGCTTTGTGGTTATCTTTAGATTCCTTGGCAATTTTTTTTTTTAGAAACTGGCTTTGGATGATTTTATGAGCAATCGTAGTTTCTTGCTAATAATGATCAGTGATGCCTTTCCTTTTTGGAATTTTGCTCTATCATGTAGCAGTTTCCTCCTTCTGTTGTATAGCTTATTTATGGCCAAGGACAACCAGACTGGTTTCCTCTTTTTGGAGGAGTGAGTCTTGGTTTTACTCAGGATGGCTCGATCCATGCATCCATGTAGATGCTCATATAATGCACTTGTAAAGGATACTGCGGATTGGATAGCATTATCCTGTGGCAAGGGGGCTTTGAAACTTTTCACTTCGGTCTTGAGAAGTGTGAAGTTTGCTTTTGAAAAGTTTTTCACAGTGGTTTCCTTGACGGGGGTAGGGTCGGGATGTGGATGTCCAGTGTGATTACTTTATGATTTGATCTTACCAGTGAGGGGTTTACCTCTGGTATAGAGCACTGATCCCCATGTTGGTGATGATCAGGTCCACTATGTTGTCACCTTTAGTGGGCATGCTGACGAGCTGTTCCAGGGCATTTGAGTTCATAAACTCCAAAAAGCATTGGGCAAAGGAGTTTGTACTTGAGTAATTCTCCCAGTCAATGTTTGGGTAGTTGAAATCTCCTAAAATCATGGTGTTTGGTAGGACCTTTATATTTTCCAGTGATCTCAGGAATGCAGAGTGAGGGTCCTGAGACAAGGTAGGTGATCTGTAGCAGGCTACGATCTGATAAGCAGCTATGCCCACTGTTAGTTGCACTTGGATGGTTTCCAAGGCCTCTTGCTGAGCCACTAACCTGGAGGTGTGGGTACCCTTTATGAAAATGGATACACCCCCTCCTTTTGTATTTTGGTCTGGGTTTTGGGGCCGAAGCTTGGAGAGATTGGAATTTCTTTAAGTGGAGCATGTCCAACAGCTCTGTGTTTGACATAGCTTTGTATGTTAGGCAGAGATCACCCCTGAGTAGGCGATATGCGACAGAGTAAAGCTGGAGTGTTTTGAGATGATCTGTGTAGGGCATGTATTTGAGGTCACTAAACCTCTTTGTGAGGTATTTCTGCGGGCTTTCCAGTTGTTGTAGATGTCTTGTGAGGTACATACCAAAAGGGGCATTGTACTCTATAATGGATCTAATGAGTGATGAGTAGAGGAGAACAATGAGCTTTTTTTTCTGCATGAGAAACCTTTTGTGATGGGGTGTGCCACATAGAAGGATTTCCTGACTACCGTGGCGATGTGATTATCAAAGGAGACTCTACTGGCCACCTGTGTCCCGAGGTCTCTTATCACACTTTCAGTGTTAAGTATACTACCGCCTATGTTGTAGTTCATGGGTACAGAGTTTTTACCAAAGGGGATGACAATCCACTTTTTGGCATTGAGCTTGAGGCCATGGCTTTGACACCCAGGCATCTGTCTCAGTGAGGCCCTTTTGTAGGATGTGCACATCATTAGTAGTTTTGATTATGGCTCCTAGTTTGCAGTCATCTGGGAACTTCATTAGCCAAAGACCTTCTGTGTTAGCCTGTACTTCAGGGAAGTAGATACCAAACAGGACAGGACACAGAACTGAACCTTGTGGTACTCCACTTGTCATTGGTCTGAAGTCGGACTTGGAGTCTGCTACTTTCACAGTGTGGGTTCTGTCATTGAGCCAGTTGGCAACCCATCTTGAGACATAGGGATTTATACCTAGTTTAGTGAGTTTATCTATAATTCCAGAGTGGGGGGGGGTGGTGTTGAAAGCCATGGCAAGATCTAGATAGGCTGTGTGAACCACCTTACCCTTGTCTACAGCTTCGGTGACTGCTTCGAAGAAGTCTATCAGGTTTAGGAGACATGATCTGCCTTTTAAAAACCCAAAATGGTTGTGGTCCAGAGTTTGGAGATTACTAATGTCTTTGTTTATAAGTTCCATGATCATATGTTCCATGGCCTTGTAGACCAGGCTCATCAGGCTAATGGGGCACTAGTTCCCGGGGTTCGTTGTGGCCACCCCTTATGGAGTGGGATAACCATTGCTGTGCACCATTCAGCAGGCACAAAGCCTGAGGTGAGGTGATGATTGAACATGGTACTTAGGTGTGGTGCCAGTTCATTCTGTTGTTTCTGTAGAAAGCAGCCTTGGATGTTATGTGGTCCCATAGATGCTGTGTTCCTGGCTTTGGAGAGTGGGTTTTACCTGTACAGCCGTGATGACAGCAACTTTGCATTCTTCCGGTATAGAGATGGGCTTTTTCATGGGTGAGAGGGGGGTAAAGTTAGCACTGATCCTATCTGCCAGGATGTTGGCAATATCAGTTGTGTCTGTATATTTAGTGCCATTGTGCCGTAACTCAGAGCAGATCTGAGTGTTGCCATTGTGATTCTTGACATAGCTATAGAATGTTTTGTGGTTATCTTTAGAATCAGTGGTGATTTTGTTTTCGTAACTAGCTTTGGAGGATTTTATCAGGGATCACAGCTTCTTACTGAAGCTGACCAGGGTGCTCCTCCACTCATGGGTTTTACCCCCTTTTGCAACAGTTTCTTCCTTCTGTTGTGCAGTTTGTTTATGACAGGGGACCACCAGAATGCCTTCCTTTTCTTGGAGGAAAGCGTCTTGGTTCTGTTTGGGATAGCACGATCCATGCACTCATGTAAGTGCTTTTAAAGTGCAATTGTGTAGAAATCAGTAGTCGTAACTGTATTGTCCATCTGCATGGGTGTCCTGAAGTTCATCACTTCTGTCTTAAGAAGCATGAAGTTGTCTTTGGAGAAATGTTTTAATGTGGTTTCCTTAATGGGGGGTGTGGGCAGAATGTGGATATGTAGGGTAATTAGCTTATGGTCAGATTAGACCAATGAGGCATTGACTTCAGGTGTGGAAAACCGGTCACTCAGGACACACCAAACCCTGTAACCAACACAAATAACCACAAAGCAAGCTAAATGCTGCTCATTGCCAGAAGTCTCAGCCTCCAGATGCACACACTCGAGACACCTCTCAGTATGGAGAATATTGATATCTGTGCAGTAAGAGAAACCTAGTTCAAGGATCCAGCACTACCAGGATACTACTCATTCCATACCTTCCAGCATCAGAACCTGGATCATAGCACATAGGGTGGGGATGTATCCATATTCATCAAGGATACCTACACCTCTCTCTACATGCTCTCTACAGTATATGTACCCATAGAATGTTGCACAGCAACATTCTTCCCACACCACAGGGGTGGGGCCACAAAAGACCCTTGGCATTCACACTCTATGTACCTGATGAGCCTGATCTGCAAGGCAATAGAGTCAATCATAATGGAAGTCAACAATAAAGACATTGGGAACCCTTACACAGTTGAGCACACCCAGTTTGGCTTCGTCAAATACAGATCACGCCTCCTGAACTTGGTGGATTTCTTTGAGACAGTTACCCAGGCTACAAATGATTGAAATGAGTTCCACACAGCCTACCTATACCTCGCTAAGGCCTTTGACACCATTCCCCAGTCAGGTATCATAGATGAACTCACCAATCTGGGCATGAATCCACGCATCACAAGATGGATTGCAACCTGGTTCACAGATAGATCCACAAATTAAGAGTTGCTGGCTACATGTCAGACTCTACACCGGTAACAACTGGTGTCCCCAAGGGTTCAGTCCTGGGGTCCCTCCTGTTTAGTATAGACTTCTCAAAAGTACATGCCAACACAGGAGGGTTGTGGTTGGCTAAGTTTGCTGGGAACTGTAAAGTGTTTGCCATAATAGATTCCCCAGATGACACAAATATTCTCCAGAAGGGGCTCTATGACACAGATGTGTGGTGTCAGAATCATGGCCTCAAGCTCAATGTGGAAGAATGCATAGTAATCCCCTTTGGTGAAAAGGAACCCACAAACTTCCACATAGGTGTTACCCCCTTAAAACTGACAAGGTAATAAGGGATCTGGGGACACAAGTAGATAGTCATTTTTCCTTTGACAACCATGTTGCCAAAGTGATTGGGAAATCCTATGTGGCTCACCTAATCAACAAAGGGTTTGCTTCAGGATCTAAAGAGGTAGTGGTGGCCCTCTACTCTTAAGTCATCAGACCCATTATTGAGTACAATGCACCATTTTGGATGTACTCAACTAAGCATATCCAGCAGCTGTAGAGACCACAAAGGTACCTCACCAAGAGGATTACAGGCCTCAAACAGTTGTGTTATGCAACAGAACTGGTAAAACTAAATCTGTTCTCAATTGCGTACTGCCTACTCAGAGGCACACTCTGCCTAACATACAGAGCCATGTCCAACACATAACTGTTGAGCATGCTCCATCTATGGATAACAAAACTGAGTCGCACTACACACTCCAGGGATATGAACCTCATCACAACAATGAATACAACATGCTGGTGGGATAGAGTACCATCCTAGACACTTGCCTTACTGTGGAACATAGTCCCGATGTACATCAGACAGAGCCCCTCGCTGACACTCTTCAATAGGAACTTTGATGAGTGGATGGGAAACAGACAATTCATGCCAGGCATCACATCAGCAGCCCCACTAGAAAGGGGCTTAGGGTACTAACTATTAGTACTAGGGCTAGGGAGACTACCCAATGGGGTGGTGAAAGCTGCACAACTTGCCTAGGCTAATATATGCCTTCATTAAGATAGTCTACTACATACCTATGAACCTGTGTGACAGGTACATGTCTACAGATAGTAGATGTGTACTTCATTGTATAGTCATGTTGTACAGCAGGCACATGGAGCACATACACTGTAATGCTTACAGATACTGGTGGCTATTATGTACAGTGGGTGAGATGTGCATCTCATGTCTTTTGTGCCATTGGGATGTGTGCTGGGTGGGACAGTCCTGGATGGCTCCCTGTCATGGTCACCCTCTTACACACATCTCTGCCCATCCATCTTTGGCTTATTATACTGTGTTCCCCCTATATATATATATATATATATATATATATATATATATATATATATATGTGTGTGTGTACATAGGTAGAAAATAGGCTATCTGCCTGAAGGCATATATTAGTATGGACAGAGTGTGCAGCTATCACCACACATGGGGTTAGTTCCCTAGGCCTCTGTGTAGTAGAGCTGATGAAGTGATCCATGGTGTGACAGTTCAGTTTCACATATGCTCATCAAGGCTCCTCTGGAAGAGTGTCAGTTAGGGACTCAGTTTAATGTAGGCTGGGAGCCTGTTCCAAAGCAAGGGAAGTCTGTGAGTTAGTAATATATCCCTCCAACATGTATTTATTGTTGTGATGATGATATCCCTAGAGCATGTGGCACAGTGAGCTTGGGTTTACTTCAGATAGCGCATGTACATCAGTTCTGCATTGGACATGGACCTGTCTGTTGGGCAGAGATCGCCTGAGTAGACAGTATGCAACAGAGTACAGCTTGAGTTAAATTCAGTCTTGTTGCATGGGGCAACTGTTTGAGGCCAGTAATCCTCTTGTTGAGGTACTTCAGTGGTCTTTCCAGCTGCTGAAGGTGCCTAGTCAGACTCATCGCAAGTGTGCTGTGATACTCTCTGATGGGTCTGATGACTAATGAGTATAGGGAACCTCCTTTGACCTACATGCAAAGACCTTGGCAATTTGTGGAAACACATAGCATGATTTTTTAACCACTTTGTGAATGTGTGTTCTGGAAGTAGAGATGACTATACAAGTGTCCATAGATCCTTTATTATTACCTCCATATTTAGGGTGTTGGCACCTATGTGGTATTTGTATGACTGTAGCTCAAGGCCATAATTTTGACACCACATCTATCAGACTGAGACCCTTTTTAAGGATGTCTCTGTTGTCCCAAACATCGATTATGACAACCTTTTTGCAGTCATCCACAAACTTTGCTAAACATAGCCCTCGTGTGTTTGACTGTATTTCTGAAAAGTATACACCAGACAGGAGGGGTCCCAGGACTGAGCCATGGGGGACAACAGTTGTTACCAGCTTGAACAGGAGACCACAAGTCTTACCTTGTGGGATCTATCTGTGCCCCAATTGGCAATCCATCAGATGACATATGTGTTTATGCACAGGTTGTTGATTTTGTGGATACGACATGTGTGTGAGATGTTGTAAAAGGGCTTTTCAAAGTCTATGTAGGCCATGTGGAGCTCATTTCATTGATCTACATACAGGGTGACTGCCTTGAAAACTGTCTAGCAGGTTTAGGAACCATGATCTGCCCCTGACCCAACCAAAATGGGTAGGGTTGGGTGTTTGTAGGCTCGCAATAACTCTGTTTATGAGTTCCATAATGATGGACTCCATGGCCTTGAAGATTATGCTTATTAGGCTTATAAGACAATAGTTCCCATGGTCTGTTGTGCACCAACACTTGTGGAGTGTGCCAAACATTGCTGTAACCCATTCAACAGTTTCATATCCTGTACAGAGGGTGAGTCTCAACAGACTGTTCAGGTGCAGGGTCTGTTTGTTTTGGAGTTCACATATGACACAGCCAGGGAAACCATGTCATCCCATAGACACCTTGTTTTTAGGTTTGGATAGAGCTGTTTAACCACTGTATATGTGATTTCTGTGTTTTCGCAATCTCCAGGTATGGTAATGGGCCCTTTTGTCAGTGAGAGGAGGGTAAATATGTATGAATCCATCTGACAAGATGTTGGCAATGTCAGTCATGTACAGGTATTCATTTACACTTTGCAATGACTCAGAACATGTATGAGTTTACATTGATATTTATGACATAGCGAAAGAAAGCTTCATGGTTCTCTATGGACTCTTTGGCAATATTTTTGCCAGAACATGGCTTGGATAATGTTAGGAGTGCTCATTGTTTCTTGATGATACTGATCGGAGATTTATTGATCTTCTTTGCATTTTCACTTTCTTTGAATAACTTAAGTACTTGTAGTACATAGTTTGATTATGACAGGGTTCCAATATATTATATGGGTCTGTTTTCATATCACTGTGTACGCAAGGCAGGATTGGTGAATAGTGACAAGTGTCTGGAGTAAGAACTGCAATTGCCAGATATGTGTGGCTCACTGCTGTACTCAGACATGGCCTAAGTGTGTGAGCATGCCGAGTATGACCTTTCAGTATACTGTTGACTGACATTTGCTTCTTTTATTTGTGTGTGAGCATGCCCAGTATGACCTTTCAGTATGTTGCTGACTGAGAGTTGCTAAATTTGTTTAAGTGTGCGAGCATGCCCACTATGGGCATATATACTATATGTGTGTGAAAAATCAAGTTGTTTTTTACTTCAGGGCTCACCTTTGTGTTGTACATTGACAGGAAGCATGCTGTACCTGCAGGACTTCCATGAGTCAATTTGCAGAGACTTATCAACATTTCTGCATACAGGGGGGACTGCTATTATTTATACATTTCTACCCGGGGGGCACACCTGATTGTTACTGTGGGTGTACATAGGATGAGGGGTACACCTGACACTTATACACATTTCCTAGGCCTGCACTGCTATGTCAGATACTCCATTTCAGTCTGTACTGTTGCCTATCGTACTGGCTTGAGGCATACTACTGTGCTGCAGACCTTAGCTTCCAATTACATGCATATTAGTTTGTGACTTCATAGTCTACCCAACCCACATCACGCTGCCTGGCCTGCTATCTGTCTGCATATGCCTTGGGGGGAGGTTACTCATATGCCTCTTCAGGGGGCATGATACAGCATTTGTTTGTGTTTGTGTTTGCGTTTGTACACAATTGTCCTGCTGGCTGTGACTGTTAGGTATGTGACCCCCACAACTGGTATGTGTGAGTGACTTAAGTTGTGTCAGTGCCAGTGAAATGTTGTCATGGCTTAGTGGTTCAGTACTGTGACTATAGTGCACAGTATCCTGAGGTCGAGCCCTGTCACTGCTTTTTATTTTCCTTCTGGGCAGACCTGAATGGTTAAGGAACAGTAAAGCAGGTGTGAGCGTGTTTACCCAACTTTGCTCAACTTTGCCCAACATTGCCCAACTTTGCCCTACGTTGCAGCTACACGCAATTGAATTTAAATATGCTCAATACTGGTAAAATTTGCTTAGCAGTGCTTTATGTTGCTTAAAAAAGGGACTCATGCCTCAGGTGGTGCTGCAGGGCTGCCTATGCTAGATGCACATATTACACTCCCTATACATGTTTGAAAACAGGTAGTGTCAAGTTAGGCATCCCTTTTACTGTATGTGCGAGTCAGAGAGAGGTGTAATTTCCAGGGTTCCTACTGAGATAGTGTATGTGCTATGCGTTGCCTCTTTGCCAAGGCCAGGGCATACTGGGCACACCTCCTTCTGCCTACTGGGGCAGGTTCAGGTTGTTCCTCCTCCGAGTCACGCTGTGCCTGTGCAGGCCTTGGCAATGGTGGGGGGCTGTTTGGCCCTGCCCCATGTTGTTCCAGTTGCAGCTGTTTCCGCAGGATCATATTGTGTAGCATGGCACATACCATGACAATTTGGGTACATGTAGGTGGTGAGTACTGCAAGGCTCCACCAGATGTATCTAGGCACCAGAACCGTGACTTGAGCATCCCAAACACATGCTCAGTTATGTTTCTTGTTTGTGCATGTGCCTCATTATGGAGTTCTTGTTCGGGTGTGTGTGCATTTCTGATGGGTGTCATCAGCCACGGCTCCAGTGCATATCCAGCATCCCCCACTAGGTGACCATCAGGGATGTCCCCATTGGCAAATCTCTGGTACAGCTGCGTCAGATGCCAGATGTGGGAATCGTGAAAGCTTCCAGGGCAGCCAGCACACACATTCATTACTATGCCCTGGGCATCGCACACGACCTGGTAGTTGATGGAGGGGAAGCCCTTGCAGTTGATGTAGACCCTACCCCGCTCACCAGGCGGTGCTTTGATGTGTATGTGCATGCAGTCAATTGCACCCACTATCTCAGGGTATTCTGCTATTTGGTGGAAAAGACGCATATTGCTGGCCAATGCCTCACGGGAATTGGGGAAATATACGTGCTCACCGACTGGTGCAGTACGCTGGATGCTGATGCCTGTGAAATCCCCATCATATCACCAGGTGGTTTCTGGAAGGTACCTGTAGCTAGTATTCTTAGGCCAACACATACCTTGGTATCCACTGGGATGGGTTCCCCTCTGTTGGTTCTGTGTGTGAGGCGTGGCTGGCACAGCTCAAAAATTTGCTGCAGGAGGTCTCTGTCCACCCTATAGCACTCCACTATCTCCAGCTCATGTAGCCCCTGGTAGGATACCCTGGGTCTGCACACTCTTCTCCGTCTACTCACTGTGAGTTGCTCAGCAGCATTCACAACATCACCACCCTCAGCACCTTGCACATGTTGGTTTATGATAGCAAGAGCAGCCCCTAACATTTTGTCTGACTTTAAAGTTTTTAAGCTTTCCCTCTTTGTATACTGCAGTGTTGCAGAGTTCTTGGGAAAAAAACAGGAAAGAATGCTGTTTGCAGAGTTTAAAGTGCTGGGCTGGGCTGGTCTAGTCTGCTGCCAGTGTAATTGGCTGATTCTGATATATTTCACCTGGCAGCTCTGCTAGTTCTCCTTGGTTAACTTCCTACTACTTCTTTTCCTTCCTTTTCCCTTTCCGTTGCCGCTCGGGGCAGCACAGCGCAAACACACGCACATGAGCGCACATGCTGTGTGCATGTTTGCAAGAAATTTCAGATATTTTCATGTGGTGTGCACCTTTGGTTTCTGGTTTTCAAAAAGGAGAACTGTAGACATGCCTCTTGCAATCCTGAGCAACTCAGGGCAAACACAAGACACTGTGCTCCAATTAGCTTACAGCCTTTCTGACACACCCCCTCATGATGTTACTTATATTCTACTCTACTACTCACCTACTCCTACTCTTACACTCTTGGGACATGGCTCACATGCTGGGGAAAATTGGGATTCACTATCCTTATCCTCATTTGCATAGGATTGCCTACTAATGCATGGTTACATCTCTCACACTGAGCTTCTCCCCCTTAGCAACCAGTACTCAGTGGCCATGTTGTCTTCAGCCTGCCATTCACCTGCATGGCAGGATAAGCTTATTAGTGAAAATAGCTATTTTTGGCTATTTTTAAATTATTTTCTTGTTTTTTAAAGTGCTGCATGTTTGCTCCATGCTGCGCTACGCTTAAACATTGGAGATCGGGAAAAAAAAAAAGATTTTAATAATTTTAAACATTAATAAATGCCAATGGCCTTATATTTCGCCATTGGCATGCTTTCTCAACTGTATGCATCATTTATTTGGAGCTGTCATAGCTCCGTTTAGCTATTTGCAGAACGGTACTCTGTTACCAATGGAGTACATTTCTACAGATAACACTAATCTTCCACGGACAGGTTTGTGTTTCCTGGATTGCAAATTTACCTCATTTGCATATCTTTCAACAGCAAATGAGGTAATTTGAATACCATGACGCTGTCCTTGCAAGAGTAGCTTTAGCAGCTCTCGTGCATGCCCCTGCTGGCTGTACCTGGATCGCACATAAGACATATTGCCTCCGTGAGCTCCTACACTCTTCTTGTACTCCGTGCAAGCTTTCGTAAATCTGGCCCAATGTTTAGTTATGGTTACTTAATACTAAGCTTATGGAGTATTCTTTTAATAATTGTCAGCATCTGACTATGGTAAATATTGAGAAACCTGGAAAAATGCCTCACACATTTAAGAAAATGTTAAGAGGTAGCAACAGACATGTTGAGATATGCTAAAGACATTGAACTGGAAGCTGACATTTTTGTCTTGTAAGACTTATATTGTACCATCTGTGTTCTATTTTATTTTGAGGTAGAATTTAGTAACATTAGTAAAAAATAACTGGATTACATCTGAGAAATATTTGAGGACTCAAACATAGACTGCAAACTTAGTGCTGTTCTTTCATGCTGTGCTCAGCAGGGGGAACATGAAAGTTGGATGAAGGTTTATTCTTTAATGAAAGGCAGTGCAAGCAAGGAATTGCTAAAAAAACAGTTTCAGATAATGGGTGTTCTTGAACCTTCTCCATTCATATGGGGCCATGGAGTTGGTATATATAAGTTAGAGGGGGTGTAGGGGTCTCCCCCACATGTGGGATGTAGGGGTCTTGCTGCCTTATGTCAGCTGAATGTGGTTTTCAGCAAATCACGTTTGGGTATTTTTCTACTGAAAAATAATCCTTTGATGGATGATCATGAATTGTCAGAATGAACCAATCGTGTAAGCTCAGTTTTATGAGATGGATTAGAAAATCATGGTCTCCATAAATAGAGTATCCCTTATTTCAGACAATCAACATAGTATGAATACATGAAGTCATACAGGATGATGAGACAGCCTTGGCTAGATTCATTAATGTCTCCACTAAGTGTTCACCATTTTGAGTGAATAGACTACACAATCATAACTCCCCCTTTCTTCATAATTTTAGCTTTCCTGCTGATCTTCTTGCAACCTTAAATATTGAGGTAGATTTGTAAATTTTATCACAATATACAGTATATGCTATATCTATACTTTATATAATTTTTATGAGTGAACAAACAGCACAACAAATGTGGTACAGATATTCTTGAAGGCAGATCATGCACATTTAGTGTAAACATTCATGAATCTGGCTCAGATTCTTCCTAACAGGAAGGGCAGAAGGTGAAGGTAGGAGTACAGCTATCAGGTTTTATTGGACAGGCACTTCATTGCTCTGTGGTACTATTTGATTTAGGGGATTTGTTGACCCATGGAATAGCCTACTATAATAGAAGCTGAACAAGGAATCATCTGATATAATAAAGACGGGTGTGGCCAGATTGAGAAATTTTGTGTGTGTGTGTGGAGGGGGGGTGGGGGCAGAAGGATAAAGGGAGTAAGAAACATGAAGAAAGACTTGCATTATGTCTGAAAGCAAGCAATAACAGTGTATTGTCTGTGTTACATTTTATAACTTTTTCTAAGTTCTGAAGTTTTTTATTGTTTCTGTAGTTGTGTGCCATTGTACTAAGTTAAATGCTTGTTATAATGCTTTTTATGTATGTATGTATGTATGTATGCATTCATGTATGAATGTATGTATGTATGTATGTAAATATAAAAGTGGGTAGGAATAATATTCAATGGGGACCAAGGGGGAAAAAGTACCAAGTAAAAAAATATTAAACTGAGAACCATCCAAACCAATAACATAGTTAACGAGCTAACATTATTTATTTATTTATTTTGAATTTGTTAACCAGATTAGAGCACTAATCCCATTGCACCTATAATAGTCTCATGGCTGGACTATACCCAATACATACATGACATAATATACAGTGTGAATGACAAAATACAGTAAATACATATATTATATACAAAGTGAGTATTATAGTTTTCTTAATGGTATAAAGGCAATAGATAAATGGCATTATATACAGAGTGACTGACAAAACAATAGAAGAACTAGGACAAAGGACAGTCTGAAGGCAGCAAAAGAGCTGCAAGCAAACCAATTCCAGCCTTAACATGCACTTTAAAAACATAATGACAAGCTTTGCAATGAGCAAGAAGGAAGACAAATGCATACCTTAAAACATGGTCAGTTTTTCTTCAGCTAGACTAGCATGAAGGCATTAAGATATGCTGCTTGATACATCTGTTCATTTGCAATGCTGAATACATCATATGCTTGTTCGTATATAAACTATAAAAGCCAGACATTCTAAGGAATGTTTGGCCTTATAGTCAAGGTAATAGTGGAATTAAATGTACTGCTCATCAGACATTCTAAGTAATGGCATGCCTCATGGCAAGTAAATACTGTCATCAAATGTACTGCTCATCAAACATTCTAAGCAGTGATGGATATGAGGTCATCAACATTACTGTTTTTATGCATGATGCTAAAAACAGCAGTGTGTAGAAGAATGACATAGGTGCAATGAATGACAGTACAAGGCACAAAACTAGCATATTTTCAGTTAATGTATCTCATAGTATTTTTCATGGTTCAGTTTTTTTTTCTGGTAACAGTGGGTGGTATTTTCCATTTCAGTAATTGAGTCATGTTAACCCCAAACTACTGACAATTTATTTAAACAAATTGACATAGCACTACAGCTGAATTATTTTAAATTTTAAACTAGTTACAATAATTAGTGTACAGATAGTTATTGATAACTTTTCCAAATGGATACTTTAATCTGATTTGCTTAAGATAAAAGGAGGCTGTTCCAATTCTTTAATATTAATTTTAAGGTGACAGCATCTCCATAGTAATTAATAGTGAGTAATGAGTAAGGAGTATAATAAATGTGTCAATATCTACTGCAATGACTGTATTGATCACCAATATTTTTTTTAACAGCACAGGACTGAGAGAGTAATTGGTATGTCATATTTATATTTTCTGTGAGTTTAAGGCAGTGAAATGACCCATGTGAGACACAGACAGAGTGATCTGTTCTAGACAAAGGATGATCTGCACACTTAATGATATGTTTTGTTCTGTTTAGAGAGCTGTGATTGTAGTAAGTTTTTTTTTTTTGAATGATGGATGCCAAAAACAGGCATAAGAACAGAACTTTAAGTTGTGGCCCTCGTTAAATCATCCATGAAAGTTTGTATATAAAATGTTTGCAAACAACCATGTATTGACTGACTTACTGTGAAAACTAACAAAAGAAGTCCAACAAGTGTAGAAAGGAGCGACGCTGATCTCTTTGGTACAAAAACCAAAAACTGTATTGTAACAGAATATTCAAATCCCAAACAAAAGTAATAATCCAGTAAAGTCCAAGCAAGTGAACCACAACCACTAGTGGTTTAAAATCTTTATTCCATCAGATAAGCGCTTTCGCTGCTAAGAGCTTCTTCAGATCTATTGAATGGTCATTCAATAGATCTGAAGAAGCTCTTAGCGCTTATCTGATGGAATAAAGATTTTAAACCACTAGTGGTTGTGGTTCACTTGCTTGGACTTTACTGGATTACTACTTTTGTTTGGGATTTGAATATTCTGTTACAATACAGTTTTTGGTTTTTGTACCAAAGAGAGATCAGCCCCTTCACTTTCTTTGTTGGATTTTTATATTTGCTTTTTGAATAGGAGCGTTTATCTGGCAGGAGCCTGTAACCTTTTCTATTTCTTCTAACAAAAGAAGTGTTTTATCACAACAATCTAAGCTTTTGATTAATCCCAAGAAAACAGATTTGACGTGTGCAGTAAACTTCCAAACTCTGTCAATGGTAATGCCAAGAAATGTTAAATTATTACACCACTTGTAGTGGTGCCGTATTGCAGTTTTATGTTTAAAAATTATTATTTGAGTTATTTGGAGAGTCTAGGTTTTCACAGTAAACACCATTTCTTTAGTTTTAGTCCTGTTGAGGTGAAAGCCTCAGTGATACTATTTTTGAGCTAAGACTGTATGCGTGAAGTGGAATCAAATATTGTTAAATCATTTTTGTTTTATATGGCTTTGATTGTACCTTAAAAGCCAGCAAGTACAAAAAATTAGGAGATTAAAATGGAACCAATCACAGATCCCTGAAATATTCTGAAAAATGCCAGTAAAGAAGATAGGGTAAAGGTAGCCAATTGCACAGCATGTTACTTTCTCTAAAGGGAACCGTGCAAACAACATGTAGCCTGTTTATTCACTCTGCCTTCCATAACAGGAAGGCTTCATCCCATGAATAATTAACCCTAGTTATAAGTGCATACAGAATAACCAAAAGGACACCATAATAAGTTGCTCAGAGAGTAGAAGACAAAACAACATTGATGTTCTTCTCTTCTCACAATGTTTATCAGTTCTTTATAGCTGTCAACCCTTAAATAAACATACTTTCCTTACAAGTGATCCTGAATTTGTATAGTACATTTGCAAAGCAAGCAACTGTATCTGACATAGTACAACACTTTTATTTCTCTAATGGCATTACTAACATGCCTGCAACTCCTACCACTTACTAGAGTTAAAATGGATCTAATTAAATCGCACAGTTATGCCTTCATGCATAAGGGAGTGAGGGGGTGATGTTCACAATGTGAAACTGAAATCATGGATCCCCAGATGCATAACAAGAATGCATGAAACCCAAAAAAAGCTGATTTCCAGGAAACAAAAATAATCAACCTTCAAGTATCAGTTAATTTGCCGTATTCTATCTTGCCATTCCAGTTTATTTTGGTTTGGTTTTTTTGCCCTTTCCAAGTCTGGAACTCAGGATTAACAGTTACCTAAGAAAACTATATCTGTCTACCCTCATGCCTTCAAGAAGATGTACAACAGCCATGTATGGTCAGTTACAATAGGTCAGTACATTAACCAGATATATCAAACCCTTAAGTAATATGGAAAGTGCTTCTAGCACTGAAAGATCAATGCACAATATGAGCTATATAAAATTCTTTTCAAAATATGAGTTCCTGAAAAAGAGTCTAAATAAGTTAAGGAAGAGGTGACTATACCAGCTTGGTGAAGGGACACAGATCAACTAGAATTCCATGTACTACAGCAAGCAGGGGATGCAGAAGTAAAATAGAACCATCAATTTTAAATGACTGGTAAAATGATATGAGATGTTGACCAAACACCGGAGGAAAGACAGGATAAATGAAATAAGTGTAAGTAGTGCACCAGGCAATACAAAGGACAACTCCGGCTAGGACGGACAGAGCTCACTAATATAATCCAGGCATCATGCATCATGTCAGTGTTATAGACAGGAACAAGATTTATGACTGACCCCCACCCCCCACTCCCACTGCTTATCCTTTCTACAATACAGTGGTATTCCAAATAAGCTTAATGCATTTAGCAAAAAAATCCATGACCTTTGTGACATTCAAGAATTCCATGTTTCACCACCACAGTTTCATTAAATGCCATTCTAAATCAACTGCATAAAAATAGGTTTGATGCCCTACTATGAACATGGTCTCACCTTTGACAAGTATCTTAAGTCTTGATGGCAGATGAAGTCCAAAATATATCAGTTACTGTTTACATACAAGATTTCTTCACATGGCGTATAGAATGTATCCTTAACATTAAGAAATCAAGTTCAAGCTCTTGGAGAGGGACTGCTACAGCTATACAAACTGTTGTTCAAGTTGTAAGATAAAAAAAAGAGAGAGAGAGAAATCAGATAGTTAAGAAAAAGGTCTTGCATGAAGCTTACCATATCCATGTCGTCTGAGTACTAAATTTATATCCACATCAACGTTACATAGAGAGTAAATGCATTTTGAACAAAACAGTATAAAAATCAGTTTGCAAAACATTAGAAAATTATTTTTGTTAAGCAAAGCCTTCCAGAATTGGCCCACCCCCAAAGACTATCCTCACCCCACCATTACAAGCATCTTCAGAATTGTAATACTTTTGGGTTAAGGTGATTTCCCTAATGCATTGATCACTTTTGTTGGATGCAATATTTTATCATGGGTGAGCATTGCTGCCTCCTAACATGAAGTGCAAGGCAAGATTTAACTCGAGACTTCATTCATTATGCTATGTAGAGTAGGTTCAGCTGCAGTAGGGAAGACAAAATAGTGATCACAGCCCAGGTGAAAAAAACTTTATGAACCACTCGAGATCCTGACTGCATTAGCAACGAGGATGGGTGGCACATCATGGGAAGGAAGGAGGGTTGAAGCAGGACGCACACAGCAGGAGGGCTGACCTGAGGGTGGACACTAGGTTCACCAGGCTGCTGATGGATGACAGCTTTCAGATGGACTATGTGGTACCATACACTTGCAAACTGATGGTGTTTTGGGCCAGTACATTGTAAAAGTTTACTTGTCCATCATCCCAAGACATCAGGATAGTTGTTCAAAATGCTGTCAATGTCAATGCCAGTGAGAGTACAATGTGCACTCATGATCGCCCAAATGAAGCCCACCTCCCCCTTTGGACAGCTCTTACTTTGGCATCAGCATAGAAAAATATTCAACAAGTATGGAAGATTAATTTTTGCAAGTATTTTTTTTTGTAATGACAAAACATAACATAGCACTCTATATGTCAATGCTATAGAAAGACTATTCAATATTCATTTGCATGACCAGGTACACTTGGTGACTTTTTCAAAAAAAATCAATATTTCTCATATTACAGATAGCAGTAAAGTAGAACATATCTACAATCCTTATCAATCCATCTTCAAATTGAAAAAAGGCTTACATGGTCTGTAAGACAGAAATAATGTTAAGAATAAATTATTGTACATTGCAGTAACAAAACATGAGCTGTATTGGTATTGTACCCACTCTTAGATATTTCATAATTTATAATAGCAGACTTTGTTTTTCATATACCTAATGAGAAAAAGTAAAGCACAGTATATTACACTTTCTTAATTACCGTGGTTCTAATTTTAACATGCACATTTCATTTATACTTAATCACTACATCTGCAGTGTTGTCTTTATTTAACTATATCTGTTCTCTTTTAAAAACTAGAGAAGAAATGTAGCAAACTACAGGAGGAATGTCAACAAACTGTTGAAGAGCACTTGACATATAAATTACTGCAGTGTGTGCCTAGTGATTTATTTGAAGGTATAAGGCTGAAACTCCTAGTTTTTGGCTGCAGTGCAAGCAAATCCAAGCTGGCAAGCAAGGCTGAACATGTAGTCATCAAATTATTGCTCAGTGTTGCTGCATTTTCTGTGTATAGGTCATAAATGAAAATCAGAATTATTTTGTTACTGTCAAAATTATTTATTATAGTTAAGACATCTGTTATTTTGGAGAATTATAATAAGCATCCATATGGTATAACGTCAGCAAAAAACAACATTAAAAAAGAAGGAAATGTTTGCATTCTGGTATTTGCTTTTGTCTTTAATTTGTATGTTTGCTGATGGTCAGTCGGTTAAAAGTTAATTTGCTTTATTTCACATTTTTCTTGTTAAGTTTCTTTCTTATAAGTTGGGTAGTAGAATATAATACTATACGCTATTACACTAAAAATAGAGAACATACGATAAGTAAGCTAAGTGTAAAATATACATTTTCTGTATTTATATACAATGTAATGCTGCATTAATTACAGACACATTCAGCTAAATGGTATTCAGCAAAATTATAGCTAGGTTTGTAAGTTTACCTGCACTTTATTAGACTCCATTGTTGTTAAGGAATTTTGTTCCATGTGATGAAGATTTTTTTTTTTTTTTATGGCACTAGTGTGAACACCATACTGAAAGGGAAGGGTATTACTGTAATCACAACAGCTGCATTAGATGTTAATATACAACTGGACTCATACGTTTCACAATATAGCATCCAGTGCATTCAATTGAGTTTTAAATCTGGCGACTAGATTACAATCGAGAGTAACCAAGTGCACTGGCAAATATATATATATATATATATATATATATATATATATATATATATATATATATATATATATATATATATATATATATATATATATATATATATATATATATATATATATATATATGTATATATATATATATATATCTATATATATATATATATATATATATATATATATATATATATATTTAGATATGTATATGGTTTACTATCAATATTACGAAAGTCAAAACAATTTCCGTTCACAATGTTGTAGTAAACATATTGAAAATGGACCCGCGACCGCATTACAATGTCGAATCAGCTGATAGAAGCAGAAGATTCAACATTGTCTTCGAAAACATCACGTGATATCCATATAGGAGCTCATATACATGAAACTCCTATACAACATATCACATTTTTGCAGGGGGGCAAGCCCCCCTTCACCCCCCCACACCCCTACAAACTACATATTCCAATTCCGAGATCGCTCTACAGTGTGGATACGGATGAATTTCCAAATCCCACTGTACCTTGATCTCCA
>NC_056745.1:1280977106-1281077106 GCF_019279795.1 Protopterus annectens
ATATATATATATGCACACACACATATACATATAAACAGTCAGCGCCTCAACAGCATATTACAGATGGCCTCCTTTCCTATTACCTCTAGAGTTTTGAAAGCACCATTGGTTGGCTTTCTAGAACTAGGATCCCAAGATTTTCTTTCAGCAGATTTGCATGCATTTTCCAAATTCTCACATCTCCAAAGGAATTGCGGATTGTAACTGATTTACTTGTGGAGTCTAGGCTGGAAGTCTATATTATTTAAATTGTGACAGACTCTCAGCCACTCCATGTTTTAATACCATACAGAGAAAGCCATATTGATCTTCAAAATCTATAATCTATGATTTTATTAAATTTTTGTTCAGTACATAAACCATAGCCTCTTATTGGAATGAAATTCACTTGTCTTGTTCATTAATTCATTAGTCCCCTACCACTGTTATTGTTCAAATTAGCATTAGTTCCTAGAAGGTAATATCTTTCGGGACTCCACTTTATCTCCTTAATTTAGCCATGGGCAAGCAAACCCATGGCTAAATTAATGTGTGTCATCTATACAATCTTCCTGCAAAATGCAGCAATCAGTCTTGAGGGATATGGGCACCCAGATTGATAGCAACCTGATTTTTGACCACCATGTTGCTTCCATTATACGGAAAGCTTTCTATATGGTGCACCTCATAATTAAGGGTATCTCATCCAGGGACAAGGAGATCATAACATCCCTGTATTCTTCCCTAACTTGGCCAACCATTGAGTACAATGCCCCCTTTGGCATGTACCTCACAAAACACATGCAGCAGCTGGAGAGACCACAGAGGTTCCTCACCAGAAGAATCCAAGGCCTCAAACATCTACCCTACACAGATAGGCTAAAATCTCTTTCCCTCTACTCAGTTTCATGCAGACTCCTCAGAGGTGACCTCTGTCTGTCATACAAAGCAATCTCAGACCCTGCCTTGATGAGACTACTGCATATCCGCAAGTCAATCTCCACTCGAGTAACTCGCATGTGCAACCTCAACTTGGTCTGTGACATCAACAGGACATGTTGGCGGGACAGATTTGTGTCCCATAGACTCCCCCATTTGTGGAGTAGTCTTCCTCTCCACGTCAAGCAGAGTACCTCATTGTCCCTTTTCAAGCACAACCTGCATAACAGGATGGAAACAGAAAATACACCCCTTGCATTCCACCCTTGACCCTGCTGGACAGTGGCTTTGGGTGCTGACTTGTCTAAACATGGGCTAAACTCTTGGCTGGGCTTATAAGGGCCTCATGGCCAATAACCTAGTAACTTCCTATGATCCTATGATAATGTGGTAGAAGCCACCCCCCCCCCCCCATGGCAAATACTGTCTCACATAACTAATGATACCTTCAAATTTATGTAATAGTTCTGCTTTTTGCATTTTAGCAAATATACCAGCTCTGTTATGGGCTACTGCTGTATCTGAAATGCTGAATATTCCAAATAATGACATAACTTCAATCAGTCTGGTGGTTTTCTTGCTCATCACATTTTCCTGTTCTCCTGAATCCAAATTGTTCTTAATTAAGATGAAATTTCAATTTCTAAATTTAAATGGGTCAAGGTCTTTGTCAGTTCCTCTAACTTGTCTCATGCTAATGATACTCAATCATCCTGATAGCAATCCCTGACAAGTTAATTTCTTCCTGCACATTTTAAATGAGCAAATAATCAGCTAATGAATTCATTCATTGCCCTTCTCTCTGAACCAATGGCTTTTCAAATCCAGTGAAAAGCCATGCCAAACTTCACAGAGGGATCAATACACACCATGAGTACAGCCTCGGAAGTTATTTACTGTCAACATCATACCTAGGCATACCCACCAAAGGAAAGTGTTGTCCATAAATGTGAGTAAGCAAAATGCATGTTCTGTAGCTTACTTAGCTACCATGAGTCTTCTGTTGTTATTTATATGACATTGACGACATCATTTAATGATGCTAATTGAACTCAAGATGCATCTTAGACTCCCAGCTAAGTCAGGCTGTGAATAAGGTGAGATTCAACAAACTTATTTTTTTTCATACTGAAAAACTCAAACGAAGCAACCAGGCAAGGTCACAATACATCAAGGCCAATAAAATTACTATTTTTTATTACAAATGATGAGTGCTTTCACTAAATAGCTTCTTCAGATCCTAAACGAATTTTCAATAATAAATGTCCTTATATATATATTTAGGAATTCAAATAGTGTACAACCAATCACTGGCATGACTTCATTCGTTCTACTTAAAGTGATACTACAAGTAATCATCTTTCTTGTAATAACTTAATTTCCTACTTGCGACATTGTTTACAAATAAGTACATGCCCTGTGATACTTTCTTTTTTTTCTTTTTTCTCTTTTTTTTCTTTTCCCCTGTGATACTTTCTAAAATCAAGCATACTTATGAAACATACTTATAAAAGCTAATACATAAATGCTGTTTCCATATACATTTATAAAAACATATATAAAAAACATATATTGAAATGCTTGAAGTTGAAGTTTACTATGAATAGATCTATCTCCAGGGTTGTATATTTAGATCTTTATATAGAGAAATTAACAAATGGTCTAATTAATACAGGAGTTTTTCGTAAACCATGCTATCGGAACTCCTTATTACTTAGATCCAGTATGCATCCAAGATATGTATTTAAGAACTTGATTAGAGGTCAAGGAGTCAGGACATCGAGATTGAATACAAGAGAAGATTGTTTTTTGAGGAAATGAATAATTTGAGAGACAGACTATTAGCCAGAGGATACAAAGAGGAAGAGATTTCAAGTAGTTTATATGACATCCCCGTATTACGAGAGAATATAGCAACACCATATTTTGGCTTAACTTCAGAAAATACTTTTATTAGAAATTTAGGCAAACCTGCAACCCAAAAGATTCCCAAGTAATATACTTCTGATAATAGGCAGTTAATTGAAATATTTAATAAAACTGGACTATACTACAAGTAGATGCAAAGATCAAAAATATAGTAGGAGATCAGCCGTGCTTTCTTTATAAGAATAGAAAAAACTTGAAGAGATGGTTATGCTAGCAGCATAACAGAACAGAATATAACAACTACCCCATGTGGAAGTTGCAATTTTTGCATGTATATTAATACATCAGAAAAATTTCTGCACCCTGATCTTCAGAAAGAATTTACCATTAGTGCATATGCCACATGCAAAACTTCGAATTTAGTGTATTTAGCGGTATGTCAGAACTGCTACTCTTTTTATGTTGGTAAAACCAACAGAATCTTTAGAGACAGAATAAGGGAACATGTTTATCATATTAGAAAGGGCTCTGAGCACAATGCACTAGCAAAGCATGTCTCACGAAATGGGGACACACACAATTTTACATTTAGAGCATTGGAGGTGATTCCCACTAGTATACATGAAGGTGACATCAGGAATCACATGGAATATAAAGAGAACAACTGGATAATTATACTTAATGCAGACAGAGGTAGTGGGTTGAATGAAAGGGCCACAAATCAAACCCTTACTGAATAAACTTAGGAATATCAAATGAAAATCTATCAAGGCAGAATTTACTATTCATTTTTGCACAAATATAGAATAGTTGTAAACATGAAATGATATATATAAAATGTCATTAATAGGTAGGCTTTTAAAGCATTTCAATATATGTTTTTTATATATGTTTTTTATGGGTCTACTTCTATTCGCTGACAGACCATTTCACTGAAACCCATTTGGTTGACAGCTCATTTCATCGACAAACATTCTAGGTGGGGGGGTTGCATCCCCCACACCCCCCAATGTGGGGGGCTGTGCCCCCCACACCCCCCCAACTATATATAACAACTCCACAGTCGCACAACAGTGGGGAGGGGGGCAAATCCCAGGTTTTTGCCTTGTATACTTTTGTCGATGAAATGAGCTGTCGACGAAATGGCTTTCAGTGAAATGGTCTGTCAGCGAATAAAAGTAGACCCGTTTTTTATATATGTTTTTATAAATGTATATGGAAACAGCATTTATGTATTAGCTTTTATAAGTATGTTTCATAAGTATGCTTGATTTAGAAAGTATCGCAGTGCATGTACTTATTTGTAAACATTGTAGCAAGTAGGAAATTAAGTTATTACAAGAAAGATGATTACTTGTAGTATCACTTTAAGTAGAACGAATCAAGTCATGCCAGTGATTGGTTGTACACTATTTGAATTCCTATATATAAGGAAATTTATTATTGAAAATTAGTTTATGATCTGAAGAAGCTATTTAGCGAAAACGCTCATCATTTGTAATAAAAAATAGTAATTTATTGGCCTTGATGTATTGTGACTTTGCCTGCTTGCTTCGTTTGAGTTTTTCAGTCTGAGACATACATTATTATTTGTACAACGGAGCATTTATCTGGTTGGTTACTAGCGATTTGTTGCTTCTTGTTATTTTTTTTCATAACTAGACCCAGTGGTGTAACTTTAAGCCATGGAAATGGGACAAAGAAAAATGTTCCTCCAACTCAAGCAGTTCAAACTTAGTTTTTTAATATGCCACACATATCTCTTTTCTCATAAATAATTTAAGGTTGTTACATCTGGCCCTGTTATAGGTTTCTCTGCACATGAGAATCTTCAGCTTAAATCCTTGTGCTAATATTCCAGTATATAGTCCTTGGCATAACATTGCAAAGAACAGCTTAAAACTTCCCATCTGACTGGATTATAAGTGACCCCATTTCCCTTTCCCTCCCTGATTGTCTGTAATTTACTGTATGATGTCACCCCCGTACTCCTTGCACCCCATCTCCATGATTCACTGCATAAATAAGTAAGCATGTGTTGGGGGTGATGAGATGGGTTAAAAAGGAAGTGGTACAGGCATTGAAGGGGTAAAGAAAGTAGTTCACATGCATTTGCCATCCCCTACACTCCTACCTCCTTTGCTAACTTTATCTATATGAAGTAAACATATTGATACTTCTTTATGATATTATTTGTCACCTGTATACAGACACAAATTCAGGGTGGCTGCAGTGGTGCAACGGTTAGCATTGTCACGTCACCGCAAGAGGTTCTCCGGTTCGATTCTCAGCTGGGGTGCCTTCTATGTGTAGTCTGCATGTCGTCCCTGTGGTCTCATGGGTTTCCTCTGGGTGCTCCGGTTTCCTCCCACATTCCAAAGACATGCTGTAGGTGGATTGGACACTCTAAATTGGCATGAGTGTGTGCATGTGTGTGCCTTCTGTGGAAGGTTGGGCACTGGGCTGGCAACTCAACTCTGTAATACTCCACTGCCAATCATGAGCGGACAAGTGATCTGCTGTGGCAACCCCTAAGCAGGAAAAGCTAGCAGAATACAGACACAAATTCCTTCATTCATATTCTTGGCTGCCTTTATTACTACACTCCTCAACCTGTGCAACAGCATACCCAAAACATTTCCTGCACACTACCAAATATTCAGCTCTGTCCCTTAATGTATTCTATTTTGCATGTATCACTGTATCTTTAGTTTTTTGTCATATAATTACAGCACTTACTACATCCACTAATGTAACTTGAATATTTATTGGAGTGTCAGTAGCCCAATAGGTTGCATTCTCACATTTGCTGCTCTGCTTCTGCTAACAATCTGCCTCCCTATATCACATAAATTGCTGCTGAATCGCTGGCCCTCCATGTATCAATCCTAATAAATTGCTCCATCTCAGCATCTAAGGTCCCATCTATCTGGAAAGAATTCTTCACCATACCCATTTACAAAGGATGTAACTCCACTGACATTACAAACTTCAGACTCATCGCAATCCTCTCACCACTCTCAAAAATACTGGAAAAATGCATACACAAACAAATCATGAAATACCTTCTACAGGAACACCTGCTCACTCCTACACAGCATGGCTTTCACTCTAAACATAGCACTACAACTGCCCTTATATCCTTCATTAATAGTATTTCTCTAGCCAGAGACAATAATAAGTTGGCCTCCTGCCTATTCCTCGAACTGACAAAAGCCTTTGATATGGTCTGTCACTCTGTTCTGCTGAACAGACTGGCTAACCTAAACTTCTCTGCCTGTGGTACTACCTGGTTTTCAAGGTATCTCACTGACCATCTACAATCAGTGAGATGGCTCTCAGCTCTCTCCCCTCCTCTTCCTGTCAAAATGGGAGTCCCCCAAGGATCTGTCCTTGGCCCATTACTATTCAAAATATTCACTAATCTACTTTACACCTGCTTTCCACAGTCAACCCTTGTACAATACGTAGATGACTCCAGCATCATCATAGGTTCATAGGTGTGCACTAGGCTAATGACTCTGGAGCCTTTACAAGCCCAGCCCATAGGAATACACTGGCATCATCCCAACTGACCTTAGTTCCCAGTGCCTCTGTCAAGTAGAGGTACTGGAATGATTTCCCATCCACTCATCAAGATTTCTCTTGAAGAGGGCCAGTGAGGTGCTCTGCTTGACATGTATGGGAAGTCTATTCCATAGCATGGGCAGTCTCTGGGCTATGAACCTGTCCCTTCCGCATGTTCTGTTGATTGTAGTAATGAGGTTGAGGTCTCTGGAGCATGTGGTGTGGAGGGATTGAGATTTCTTTAGATGTAGCATTTCTAACAGAGCTGGAACAGACATAGCTTTGTAAGTCAAGCAGAGATCACTTCTAAGTAGGCGATATGAGACAGAGAATAGCTAGAGTTTTTGACTCTGTCCATATAGGACAAGTGTTTAAGGCCTAGGATCCTCTTTGTGAAGTACTTTTGCAGCCTCTCCAGGTGCAGATACTCCCTCTGACCTTATCTCTGCAACTCAAGCTTCTTTTAACTACTTCAAATCCTGGCTCTGTGACAACCAGCTAATTCTTAACCCTAAAAAGACAAAACTCTTATTATTTTTCCCAGAGAACTTCACCCACCTTAAATTTGCATTTTATGTACTGTCCCTCAATAACATCCCCATTAATGTTAAACCTAGTGCAAAACTACTTGGAGTAGCAATAGATGACTCAGGTTTGATCAACATGTAAACAACTGCATCAAAAAGACACCAAAAAAATGGCCTTCTTTATCAAAACAAAAAGTTTCTAACTAACAATGCAAAAATGACCCTCTCTCATGCATACCTCCTACCTAGCCTTCTATATAGCTGCCAAATTCTTACCAATCTTAACTCCACACTACTAACTAACCCATAGTCTACCTATAACAGGGTTGCCAGATTCGGTGCTCACCAAACTTACAAATCCCATCATTGTCTTTCACAATGATACCTAAACTGGCTGGAATTACCACACCAGTTTCTACTCTCTCAGCTAGAAATAATTCACTCTATACTACACTTGAAATCCTTCTGCCCTAGCCTATCTCCCCTCATCTCCCAATATTCCCCCACTACATCCCTACGTAACTCTGACCTTAACCTACTACAAATATACAAACCTAAGACTAAAACTGGCTGCAACCTCTACAGCTACAATCCTACCATATCATGGAACAAATTTCCACTAAAAATCAGGTTCCTCAAACATCCAAATCAATTCCAAACTGCTACTAGAGAGTACCTCCAAAGTCAATGGTCCTGCCTCTGCACTCATCCTCCCTGATCTAGCCCATTAACTCATATGTAATCACCAAAACTCAAACCTTTGTAGCTCGTAAACCTCTTCAAAGTATCACCCTTCTTCTCCATGTCTTATCTCCATTTCTAATGTCACAGATCTCATGAAATAACTACACACATTATGAACTCTAGTCACTGTTTATTGAAAATGTTTGTATCGAATAATTTCTGTTATGTATGCTTATTATGATTTTTTCCACTATTATTTTTCTGATAAAATGTATTTCATTGCATGTATAGATTGCAACCCGCTGACACTGTTAAAACTAAAATTGTAAAACTGTGAAGCTTTTCTCCCCGGGCCTCCACTGAAAAAGGGCTACTTAGCTCAGTTGAACTAACCAGGTCAACAAATGTAAAATAAATAAATAAATAAATACATTTTGTGTAGAAGGTTAGGTTCTATTCCCACATCAGGTAAATAGATTGGTGGCACTACAGTACAGCATGGGGGGACTGCACTTCTGAGTAAGTTTTCCTTCAGACGAAATGTTAAACCAAGGTACCATCTACTTAAGCTGGTAGCAGCTCAACTGGATATAAACAATCCAATGGCATGTATCAAAAAGAGTAGGGAATGTAAACCAATTCTTCTTTCGGCTTTTAGGGGTCACCACAGCGGATCATCTGTCTGCTCATGATTGGCAGTGGAGTTTTATGGTGTTGAGTTGCCAGCCCGGCACCCGACCTTCCACAGAAGGCACAGGGAATGTAAACCAATGCACTAGCCATATTTCCCCTAGAAGAACTCCCCTGAATAGAGGCATTAGCCTAATGAAACTAACCCGATCTCAAAGGATAAATCCAATCAAATTAAAACTTATATGTCCCTCCATGGAGCTAATCCATTGCATTCTTCTGTCAAAATTGAGCAACAATAAGCTAAATTAGACATAAATATGTAACCTAGCTAATGTTCAAATAATCATAAAAGAGGATATGAAGACTTTCCTAACATGATCAAACTATAGTATCCATTCGGATTATGACTAGAGGTCACTAATGTACTGACATAAAATAAAATAAAATAGAGGCTGAATGATAAGTGCCAGACATTGATAAATATATAAGCACAGCAAAATAGTTAATGAGGAGTACTTTTTTAACACATGAACACAGAGGTTCTTGCAAAAAAATATGTGAAGTGAATGTTTGAAAAGACAACGTTCTACTAAAACTAAGAAGACAGAGGGCTATTGTTGTTGATGAGTCAATTGTAACAGGGATTTGTATTTGGTTGCACCCCCACATGAAGCGTGAGTTGTTCTGGTGGGTTTCAGAGGTTCAGTTATGTGAGGCTAGTTAACTAAATTCTGACAATGAAAAAAGGAGATGAGGGCAGTTTGCCACTTTCTAATCTTAGGAATAGAAATGTAAAACACCGGAAGGATACCCTTACATTTTTTGAGACTGTCCTCATTTATTCAGAGCTTCCCTGAGCCTGACTTGGACACCTGTGACTACAACACCTCAGACTGCATCTAAAGCCATCTGTGGGCCTACAAAGCTAATATAAGTATTTGTTTTTCACTTGCTATAAATATCTCTGTGCTATTTAACAATTCTGTGCTGCATTTATTGATTTGGTTGAGTGTATCACTATTGTTCAGCCTACATTTGTTACAGAAATGCCATCTGTTTGTTACTGCACTGTGCTTAGGTCATTTTTAATAGTATCCTAATATTTCATAACCTCTTCCGATACTGCAAAAGCTGTTTTGAGGTTGCCAAACTTCTCCTGATTTTGCCAAAATATTTAAAAGTTTTGCAAAGTTTTATTGTGTTTGTAGAAATTTTCCTATGTTTGTGCACATTGTTTTTTATTTGGGAACATTTTTCAGGGTTTGCAAAGTTATTTCCAAGGATTCATTTTACTGCAGAAGGTTTGCTGTTTGTTGTAAAGTATTTGTTACTGCATTTGAGTTTAAACCTATTTATTTTACATTAATGGTGTTTTATTCTGGACTCTGGTGGGAGCAGAGGGCTGATTCAAACTATTCAAGTTGGGAACTACTAGTGGAAGGCTTATTGTGTGTTTATCTGGTTGGCCTGAAACTTCAACTGTGTAAAGGTCTTTCAGCCTGCTGGTATATAAGCCTCACATTTGTGCAAACTTGGTTACTGTGCCCTGTATATATGCAAACCTCTCCATTTTAAAATACTGTATAGGAAACACTCTCCGTGGTCTCTGACTGTTCATAGCTGTCAAAGAGCTACTAGTTTATGTACAGGGCAGCACCACTACTGATCATCCAATAGTATACTACTAAAAACTCTCACTTAGACCTTTAAGTAACTCTTCTCTACTCCTTCCCATCTAATACGGATATGGTATAATAAATAGGTGCTTTCCTGTCATCTCTGTTTCTGGCCTGGTGGATATGAGCATCTTGAGGCAGTGTAGTAACTGTGTCATGTTCATTGACAACCATTTAATTTTAGAACAGACAGACACAGTGTTTGAGAAATGTAGACACAATGTCATTGGAGGCAAAGCTCTTGCATACACATAAAAATGTAAACCAAGTTGTCAGTGTTACATGCAAAACACTCACTACCAACACTAAGGAACAAACACATAGACCCACACAAGCAGAGGGACTCCCATGTAATCTAACTAAACTTCCAACACCTCTTAAGAGCATCTCTCAATGGCCCAGTACACACTCAAAAAAGACAGCATCTCACACAACACATAACTCTAAAAATCATAGTAGCCCAGCTTCCAAGCCCATAAGGCAACATACCACACAGCCAAACATTCTAGTTATTTAGGTCTTTAAACTACAAGCAGTAGTATGACATGGTCATAGTCCATGTGAGTGTAAATTACCTAAGACTTACCTCACTGGACTATATGAAGAGAGACATGATGGAGCTCTCTGAAAATGTGTCCCAGGCAGGTATAAATCTAGCCATGAGTAGCATGATGATGCCACAGTGCCAATAAAAAAATATTGACTTCAACGATTGGCTTAGTTTCTGGGGTCACAACAGGAGGATCCAATATCCGTCAGCCTGGGGAGACATGATTGACAAAGCATGGTACTTTGCCAGAGATGGTTTGTACTTGTTAACACTTGGCTTCTGTATACTGGCAAAAACTTTATCTATCCCCACAGTGCCTTTTTTAGGCCATGTCAAGTTGTTAAACCCTCCAACAAAACAAAAAGCATTCATCACCACCTAAAAGTACTGCTGCTCAATGCCAGGAGTTTAAATAAAAAAAAATGCACTCCTGGAATTACTGCTAACCCTGGAGAATGTAGACATATGCGCAGTCATGGAAATGTGGTTCAGAACCATAGGGAACCCTTGGGTTTATCAAAGGCTACAATGCCCTTCATACATTTCAGTCCCCCTCAGCTCAGGATAAAACAAAGGGAGGAGTTGCTTCAGTGTTCATAAAGGACATGTGCACTGTTAAACTGGTCCAACAATATGACTCTCTTGAGTTGTTGCATGCCCAGTTAACCATAGGTGTGACCCCATCTCATATCCTTGCTAGTTACAGATCCCCTAATGTGAGTCTGGAAAACCACACCTCCTATCTAATCCTACTGGAATCTGTTAACATTCAGTCTAACACCATACTTATGGGTGACTTCAACTATCCCTCCGTAAACTGGGAGACTTATACAACCCATTGTTCAGAGATTTTTGACTTCTTCAATGCAAGCACCCTGGAGAAACTAGTTAGCTTCCCAACTAGAAGTGCAAATATCCTAGCTCAGATACTGATGAGCACGGGGTGCTGTTGCTCCCTCCCATACATTAACCCCTCCCTGGTAAGATCTGATCATATAATGATCTCCTTTAATATTAAAACTAACCTAGAACTCCCATCAAACTCCAAACCTGTTAAGAAATTTGCTAACTTCAATTACCTCAAACTACGTAACAGCTTATTAAACTTCCTAGCCACTCTGAGCCCAGATGACACCGATAACTACTCTGTGCTGTACATAAAAGCACTGTACAACCACATTCATAGCTGCATAGAGGAGAAAGCTCCTGTCTGAGTCAAACCTCTGAATACTGGCAAAACTAAACCACCATGGTGGACTCATAGTATAAATAGGCTATTCAATAAAAGAAAAAAAAAACTATCCAAAGCCAAGAAGGAACTGACAAAAAGTCACTCTCTGGTCTAAACAAACAAATTAGAGAGAGAGTTTAATTTGCCAAAGCAAACTATGAGGCAAAGATAGCCTCCCAGATGAAGGATAACCATAATGCTTTTTTAAAATTATGTTCATAACCTCAGAGGAAATGCTCAGTGAGGCATGAACAGCCAACACTTACAGCCAGACAGAAAACTATAGCATACCTGCTGGCTGACAAGTTCAGTTCAAATGTCTCCTCCCCCATTACCTCCTACCACACCCAAAGAAATGCCAGTGACCATCTCCCTATCGTTCATTATGAAAGAACAGGTCCTTACTGTGCTCAATAAAGGCAAAAAACACAGCTTCCATGGTTCCTGATAACATTCAAGGTTGCTTCTTAAATAGCTTAAACAGAATCTATCAGGGCCACTAGAAATCCTCTTTAAGCACAACCTCTGGACAGGCTTTCCCCCAGAGGAATGGAGGACTGCAACAGTCATCCCTCTGCACAAGGAGAGCCCATCAACTGACTAAGGAAAATACAGTCCCATAAGTATGATCAGTCTCATTTACAAGGCCATGGAGTGAATTATCATGGACCTGATCAATAAAGACATAGGAAATCTCCAAAGACTGGACCAGACCCAATTTGGCTTTGTCAAAGCGAGTTCTTGCCTGGTCAGTCTGGTGGACTTCTTCAAGAAAGTCACAGGGGCCATGGATAAGGGTAAAACAATACATGCCACTTATCTGCACCTGGTTAAAGCTTTTGACACAATCCCCTACTTAGGGATCATAGACAGACTTACCAATTCAGGCATAAACCCCTACATAGACAGATGGATAGCCAACTGTCTCACTGACAGTGCACATGTTGTCAGGATAGGTGAATCCCCTTCTAATAAGAAATATATTACTACCAGTAACCCACAGGGCTCAGTGTTGGGAACCCTCCTGCTTGGTATAATTCTCTTAAGTGAACGTCAGTTTTGGAGGCCTCTGACTTGCCAAATTCTGCAATGACTGTAAGCTGAAAGCAATCACTGAACCCCCAAATGATGCTGACATCCTAAAACAGGTATAAAAATTATAAATGACTGGTACCAAAACCATAGTCTGAGACTAAATGCTAAACATGTATAATCATACTCTTTGGTAAATCAGATATCCCTGCAAATTGTAATATTGATAGCACACCCTTAACAGTAGACCCATTGGTGAGGGACCTAGGAACACAGATAGATAGTACCCTAAACTTTGACCACCAGGTAACTAAAGTAGTGAGGAAATCCTTCGGTATGGCTCAACTTATAAGTAAAGGCATGGCACTGAGGCCAAAGGAAGACATAGTGCAATTGTGCTTGGCCCTCATCAGGCACATAATTGAGTGTAATGCTCACTTCTACATGTACCTAACCAGGTACTTACACCAACTGGAGTAGCCCTTGAGGTTTCTCCTAAAAAAAAAAAAATAAAAAAAAAATACAAAGCAGAAGACACATGCTTTATGTGGACTGACTAAAGGCCCTGCTCCTTTACTCCATCTCATATCACTTATTGATAGATGAATTATGCCTGTCCTACAAAGCATTTTCTGATCCAGCCCTGATAAAAATGCTGCATATTTACAAGAAAAACTATACGAGGTTTACATATCTCAAGGGCCTGAACCTTAATTGTGACTCTAACAGAACTTGGTGGAGAGACAGAATCATATCCCAAAGGCTACCTCGTCTATACAATAAACATCCCACCTTTGTGAAACAAAGCCCATCCTTCACTGTCTTCAAAAGAATTTGGATAAATGGATGGGTAACCCAGGTTACTGACCATGTCCCTTATGGACAGAGGCAGTCTAAAAAATGATCCATGGCACCAATACCCAAAGACCCACTACCCTGATACTACCCCATCCCATATTTGGGGAATTATGATATAATATTGTCATATTGCAGGTATTATTGGCTAGACTTGTAAAGGTACTTGTGCTATTAGCCTAGTAATCACCTATAAATCTATGCTGTAATTTCTTTTTCATCTTGAGGTGATTTGTCTGTAGATCCAGGGAATAAGAATGAACAGTACAGAATCTGTGCAGCATAAATAATAAAAATAGTAAAACTAGAATGATGACTAAACATACCAGCTTACAGATAACAGAACAATGTTATAAATCATGATAATTAATAAGCAATAAACTACAGAGATCAACATGACTTGGAGTCTGCTCAATATGAATCAGGAAATTAATGGGAAAAGCAACGTGAAGTTTGAAGCAGATTGCTAAGTAACAAACCAAAATAAGTAGCAACAATTAATTCAGAGTTATTTAGAATAAAATACTTTTAAAAGTGGATGAACTCACAATGGGCTTCAAACTGTGAACGAACCGATACTTAACCTTCAGGACAGGAGGAAAATGACATTGCCTCTAATGTCCAGAAGTTGTAAACTACAGTGCCGTGAGAGTGAGGGGTCCAAACTTATGAAAATTTAGCAGGTCCAGCAAATTAGGATTGGAAGTCTACATTATAGCCAATATATAATACTGATGTGACTAAAAGCCATCTTAGCATGAAGCAATAGCAATCACAGTAATGCTATAGAAAGGCTACTTCATATTTTAAGGAGCTAGATTGGACTTTTATTTCCTTCAAGACCAACACGCTTGTGGAAACTAAGAAGACTCGTTTAGCTCTGCTGCCAATCTTGGTCTGAATCATTTGACTATGCGCATCGTACTGGATCATAAGCAAAATCCTTGGTTAATCATTTGGTCTCAATGATCCTCTGAACTTCTCAACGGAAGCAGCAGTGGTTTTGATGTGACATGGTTAATCACAGCATAGGTGGTGGCTTGGCGGCTGTTTACTAGTGCACAAATGCTTCATGATTTGTTTTAACGAAATGTAAATTATAGCAGACCTCTACCATCACTACACATCCTCCAAAGTCACAGTAATACTGTAAGTACACCAGCAACAGACATGTTATACATTTAAAGCCAAAGGATACAACAATGAGGTAGAACATTATGCTTATTCCCATCAGTAAGGTATACATTTATATTAAGATCTTACAGTCAGCTGTCCAGGTGAATGATATAGGCTAACAAATTCATAATCTACAATCCCCCCTCCCTTAATTGTTCTTCATCCCATCTCTCTCTCCCTATCTTCTCACCTCTCTCTCTTTTCTGTTGTTACTGTACGGGCATTGACCATAAAAATAACTTGTCTACACTAACTTTTAATTTATATTACTACCAGTAAACATATATTCTTTACTCCTTCACCAACTAGAAACCAGAATTATAATACGGCTTATCTTGCATTGTATTTTGTCTAGTTGTAATAGTGTAAAAACAGAAAAAACATTGCATATTCTAGCTATTGTATTACTTTTGTTGTAATACTTTATAATATTATGTACTACTACTACTTTAAAAAATATATCATGTCTCTCTCATTGCATAAAAAACACTATCAGTGTGCCTTTTTCTTATGTAATGTTCCTATGCTGAGCTTTTCTCCCTGGGCCTCCGCTAAAACTGGGTTATAGCCCAGTCACACATTCCTAGTAAACAAATATAATCTAAATAAAGATAAATAACATAATCATGAAAAAAGGCATCAGAATGAGGCCTAGACTTTTAACAGCAGTAGTAGGCAAGGCATTATCTGCAGAGCTGAGTTAGGACCTTTGCCACTGTAAGTCACATGAGCCAATTACAGAGTTTTTGATGTGCACCATGTATGCCAGAAAAGGGCAATGTAGACAGAACTGAACTTTAAAATGTGTGTACAAAACAGAAATCATTCGCCATCTTAGCATGAAGATAAAATCAGGATTTCTTTCACTGACAACCATCTTTGCTATTGAAGAGTGAACCTAGTTTATGAGAAGTACTGTAGAAGGAGATTGAAAGCAAATGCAGAAAAGGTAGGCAGAAGACCATGTAGTCTATTATCTTGCCTGAATCTATGCCACATATACTAGAACCAACATTATGGCAATAACTACCCATGTCTCAAGGTTGTGAATATCTTTTATTTACTGATATTGATAATAAATGTATGTATAGAAAGAAGCATCTGGCACATTTTGTTAAGTTGTGTGTCTCACGGAAGCATTTAGCAAAGATCAAGATACTGTTAATAAGAATGAGCTAGAAAGAAATTGAACTAACTTCTTCCAGACTGCCTATAACTTTAGAAACACTATAAGGTTATTTGATGCTATGGCTGTCTGCTGTTGTTTGTGAAGCTTCAGTCATATCTACTTACGTCCAACTTGCATAATATCTTCTAGATGTTTTCCTTATTATAGGAATTCAATTGAACACTTATGTTACAATTTCTATATTCAGGACTATGTACAAAGTCATGCAGATAGAATGCTATCAGAGTGCTAGATGAATGCTGACTAAACAGAGGTCACAACTGTACAATATTCATTCATGCATTTTCAGAGAAGACACTTCTTCCTTTACAGGGTTGTGGGAACACTGGACTCTACCACAGTAGATAGTGAGGGCAAAGCTCCTTCTAGACAGAGAGTTTGTGGATAGCAGAATGTGCGTAATCACACATACACACAGAGACACACACACTCACACACACACACACACACACACACACACACACACACACACACACACACACACACACACACACGCAAACAAACACTCACACTGTCATACCTACCCAACACACACAGGTACACTCACTTACACATGCATGCACAATTCATAAAGGGAAACGTAGAAAGACAGAGTTCAAAACTGTGTGATAGTTTATTTACGTATATATATGTGTGTGTATTACTATTTGTGTAATTGGGCTGGTCAGTTCCCTTTTCAGCCCTGATGTGGACTCAAAGACCTGTATAAATCAGTTTATAGTGCAATATAACTCATTTTAAAGAAAACATAACCACCGAAAATGTAAAGCACAAATAAATTTATAAGCAGAAAAGTAAGTAGAATATATACATACAGAACTCAGACACAACAGTATAATGCATAAGCATCTTTCAGTATTAAAGTATGTGAAAAGGAGTGAAAGAGTGTTTGCCATTATCTTGGAAGCAGTTGCAAGTGGATTCTATATGTGGATGTTATTTCATATGTTCAAAGGCTCATAGGTGTTTACTAGGCTAATGACCACAAGGGCCTTTTTAAGCCTAGCCATGTATCCGACATTTCTGACAAGTTCTGGTACCCTTGATAAGTGTAAGCAGGGGCTTTGGAAATGAAACATTTATAAAAAGAAGCCTGGGACATGAACCATTTGCAGCTTGCCTGTGTCCATTAGAGACATAAGTGCCAAGTTAGGGATGAATTTTCTATTCCCCATTCAATTGTCCAAGTTACACTTGAATTCGGTTAGGGAGGAATTCTGCTTCACATGGATGGGGAACTTGTTCCAGAGATGGAGTAGTCTCTGGGATGCATACCTGTCTCTCCAGCAGGTCCTATTTATATCAAAGGCAAGGCTTAAGTTTTTAGAATGGGTAATTCTGGAGATGTTTTTTTTGTGGATATGCAAGAAGTCCTTCAGAGTGAGGCCTGGCAATGCCCTGTATGTCAGGCATAGATCTCCCACAAAAAAACTGAAATGCCGCAAAACAAAACAAACTTGTAAAAGGAAGCCGGCAAGACGATAAACTTCAGCAGATGCACCAATTCCAGACACAGTGATGCTGATAAACTGCAAGTTAAAATTTTATTTTAAGCTCAACAGTAATAGGCTTTTCATCAGTGTCCCACACCAACTTCATCAGAAAAACAAACAACACATTCCAGCTTACACCTTAATAAAAAGTGCATAAATCACATGACTATTTTGGAATTAAGCTAATACATTCACAACACCTGCTCAAACCCTTTCCTGAGGGCACAACCTTACTGAAAAAGCAGTAAAAGGAATATCCATACTTTTGTAAGTCATGCTGAAATAGATAAGATTAAGAAATTAAAATGGATGCAATCTACAAAAATAAATACAATAAAATTACCTAACCAAACTTCTTAATTTTAAAATACAAGAAATGGATAACATTCCATTTAAGCCTGGATAATGATAAGCTTCTAGTTTTAGCTGCCAAATTAATTCCTTTTGTTCTAAAAGTAACGTATTTGGACCCCCCCCCCCATTGGAAGGAACTATCTGATCAATGACTGAAAAAGTAAATTCATGACCCGGGTATTCCTTAACATGCCTGGCAAGCGCATTCTCCATCTTCTCTTTTGTACTCAATGGTAGGCCTGATGAATGCCAAATACAGTGGGAAAATGAATTCCTTGGAATGAGATGCCATACATTTGTTTATGAGTTGCGCAACATAGAATGATTTCCTTACTACTGTAGACACGTGATGGTCAAAGGCTTGATTGCTGTCTATGTATCTCCCAACTACTGTGTCAACTCTAAGGCATGTGTTGTCAATGTGATAGTTTCCCGGGGTGGATAACTTCCCATAGGGTAGTATTAATGCATTTCTTGGCATTTAGTTTTAGTCCATGGCTCTGACACTGGTTGTTTGTCTATGTTCGCCCATTTGATGCCTCTCTTAAAGCTTTTAATGCTTTCTTGATTCTTAACCTCAGTAGTCAGGTAATTCTAGGCATACTTCTGAACTGTCAACATTTTTGCAAAATGTTCAGATTTTCGACTCATATTTTTAGTCTGTTCCTCATAAAATTAGTGTTTATTTGACAAGAAACTGAGGACTGAAGTCCCTAAATAATGACACACATGTAAGTTTCAAACTTCATATCCTCCAGAAAAATGCATGCTAACACAAATCCTGTTAAATGTCTAAGTTTATAAGAGCAATATTTTAAATCTGTCCCTAGTTTTGGGCCTTTGACCCACATTGTTTTAGGATTTGCCCATATTTTTTGTACTAAGGGATCGAGTGGTATGATTCTAGGTAGATGGTCCCAGTCTGAAGAAAACTCTTTCTCCAAAGGCAGTTTTGAATCCTGAATGAACAAGGTCACCCTGTAAAACTAAAAAGCCATTTTGTGTTTTCAGGGATTTTACAGTGATGTAGTAAGGGCTGAGCTAATTGACAAGGGCAAATCTGTGCACATAGCATATCTCAACTTGACAAAGGCCTTTGACACAATCCCACACTCAAGCATTACTTGTAAATGTAGCAAACTGAATGTAAAACCCATTGATGTGAGATGGGTTGCCAAATAGCTCACAAACCAATCACACAATATCAAAGTGGGTGACTCCACATAAACCAGCAGACCTATCCCCAGCAGAGTGCCACAAGGATCAGCACCGGTTAAACAAGGTTAAACTCTTTCTGGCTCCAGAAAGTCTGTTCTTCAATTTTTCCCTTAGAACTGCTCTGTTAGGAACCTAAACAGTTTACACCTACACTAAAAAGTGCAGCACTTGTTCCAAATAGCTTTTTCTTCTCAAAAAGCTCAGAACTTGTCTTATAAGCATATCCCTTGTCTTATAAGCATTCTCTTTGCAGGTCAAGCACTCCTATATTATACAAATCTCTCACTAGCAAAACCCCCCAGGAGTGCCCACTTCCCTGCTAAGCCCACTACTTTTCTGTCTCATACCAACTCGTAATTCTTTCTAGCATGTCGAAGGGTCAGATGCTGGCGTCCTCTCCTGCCCAGTTGGTGAATCTGGGAATTCTGAGACAATGTTACAATTGCCTCATGTACACGGACAACCCTCTCCTCCTCCCACGTAACACTAACACTTGTGAGAGATGCAGCTATTAAGCCAGACTAGAGGCTGAGCTCTCTCAACTCAGGACTGGCAAGACCAGGCAGGAGGAGAAGGCAACTACACACACCACAATACCAGTCTCACATAACTCAACCACACCACTGAATCAAACACATAAACACACTAAGACATACTCGGATGCTCTGAGTAAAAATTTACCTAAACAGCAGAGGCCTCCAAAGCAGACACCCAAGCAACTGCAAACTCAATACACCACACAAACAACACATAAACAACAAAATCAGTGTGCAAAGCAGTCACTGCCCTTAAGGCCAAATACAACACCAAACATACTTGTCATAGGTGACTCCATAGTCAGACACACTGACGTCCCGCTCACCAGACTGAGTAAGGAGAAGGTCACAGTAAGCTGCCTGTCGGGCGCTAGAATCCGCCACATAACACAAGCACTCAGGTCTCTCAACAGCAGGTACAAGTACGACTCAGTCATTGTCCACGCTGGTGTCAACGACCTGAGATGTACCTCCTTGGACTACATGAAAAGAGACATTGAGGAGCTCTCTGATTATGTAGCCCAGGCAGGTATGACCCTGACCTTGAGCAGTATCCTACCTTCACCTAGAATGATGCCACAATACAGTGATAAGATGATCAGCTTTAATAATTGGCTTAAATTCTGGTGTCATTCAAAGGGGATCCAATGTCTGTCTGCCTGGGATGACATGCTGGACAAGCCATGCTGCTTCGCAAGGGACGGCTTGCACCTGTTCACCCCTAGGCTTCCGGATATTGGCAAAGGCTCTTGCCACCCCCATAGTGCCTTTTTTAGGCAAGGCTCAAATTCTAAACCTACCACCCTAGAACACAAAAAGTAAAAACTAAGGGTAATGCTGCTCAATGCCAGAAGTCTCAATCTCAAGATGCACGCACTCGAGGCCCTTCTCAGTATGGAGAACATCGATGTCTGTGCTGTGACAGAAACCTGGTTCAAGGCTCCTAAGAGCACCCCAGCACTAGCAGGTTTCACCTCATATCATGCGTTCCGCCCCAAAATCCAGACAACACCAAGAAAGGAGGGGTGTCCATATTCATAAAGGACACCCACACCTCAAGGTTGGTGGCAACGACGATGCATCGGAGACCATCCAGGTGCAATTAACCATAGGCAAGACTGCTCTGCAATTTGTAGCATGTTACAGGCCACCCTCTCAAACTCAGGAACCTCACATGGCCTTCTTGAAAACAATGGAGGGGATAAATGTATCTCCAAACACCATCATACTAGGTGACTTCAACTACCCTAATATAGACTGGGAACACTACTCAAGGCCAAACACTCTAGCCCAAAGGTTCCTGGAGTTCATAAACTCAAATGCCATGGAACAACTAGTCACCATCCCCACAAGAGGAGAAAACATACTTGATCTCATCATCACGAACATGGGATCGCAATGTTCAACACCGGAAGTATACCCCTCACTGGTGAGATCAGATCATAAACTAATCTCGCTGGAGGTCCTCATCCCGCCCCCACCTGAAATAAAAAGGGCCACAGTGAAAAACTTCTCAAAAGCCGACTTCACACTTCTAAAAACTAGTGTGGTCTCCTTTAAGGCCCCTGAGCCAGTGGTAAACATTACTCAAACCGCTGAATCACTTACAAATGCCTTCTACCAGCACCTACAGGACTGCATGGATCAGGCAATCCCAAACAAAACTAAGACTCTTTGTACCAAAGGCAAGTGTCCAGTCTGGTGGACCCCAGCCATAAACAAGCTCTACAACAAAAGGAGGAAGCTACTACAAGATAGAGCAAAATCCTTGAAAGGTAAGACATCTTTGATCATTATAAGTAAAAAACTAAGAGCTCTCATAAAATCATCTAAGGCAAATTTTGAGAGAAAAATCGCCAAGGACTCAAAAGACAATCATAAGGCCTTCTTTAGCTATGTTAGAAACCTAGGAGGAAACTCCCAGATATGCTCAGAATTAGTTCAAAATGATGTGAAGATTACTGAACCTACACACATTGCCAACATACTGGCTGACAGGTTTAGTGCAAACTCCCCCAAAAGGAGAGATAGCTATACCAGAGGATTGTAGCCCCCCAAACATCTCCAATGCCCAGGTGAGAACTGCTCTCTCCAAAGCAAAAAACACAGCATCCATGGGACCAGATGATGTCCCCGGCTGTGTGCTCCACGAACTCAATGAGGAATTAAACCCGCAGTTAGGACAGCTGTTTAATCTTAGCCTCACCTCAGGATATGTACCCAAGGAGTGGCGCACGGCGACTGTGGTCCCACTTCACAAGGGCGGTGCCTCCACCGACCCTGGAAATTACCATCCCATTAGCTTGACAAGCCTTATCTGCAAAGCCATGGAGAGGATCATAATGGAACTCATAAATAAAGACATAGGGAACTTGCAGACTTTGGATCCAACCCAGTTTGGCTTTGTCAAAGGCAGATCATGCCTTTTAAACTTGGTTGACTTTTTCGAGACAGTCACCAAGGCCATTGATGAGGGAAAGGCAGTCCATACAGCCTACCTTGACCTGGCAAAGGCTTTCAACACAATACCCCACTCAGGTATCATCGAAAAACTCATCAGCTTGAATGTAAACCCATACATCACAAGATGGGTTGCAAACTGACTAAGTGACAGAACCCACAGGGTCAGAGTTGCTGGAGCCATGTCAGACTCAAAGCCTGTCACAAGTGGTGTCCCACAGGGCTCAGTCCTGGGTCCACTCTTGTTCGGCATCTACTTTTCTGAAGTACAAGCAAACACAGGAGGGTTATGGCTGACAAAGTTTGCAGATGACTGCAAACTGGGCGCCATAGTCGAAAACACATCTGACACAGATATCCTTCAGAAGGGCCTCACAGAAACGGATAACTGGTGCCAGAGCCATGGCCTAAAGTTAAATGCCAAGAAATGCATAGTCATACCCTTCGGGAAAAACAAGGTTACCCCTAGCTACCATATAGGTGGCAATCCACTGAGCACAGAAGAAGTCATCAGGGATTTTGGGACCCAGGTTGACAGTAGCCTTTCGTTTGACACTCATGTTGCTAAAGTAGTTAGGAAAACCTTCTACATTGCCCACCTTATCATGAAGGGATTCACATCTAGATCAAGGGAGGTCATCGTCCCCCTGTACTCATCACTCATTAGACCTATGATTGAGTACAATGCCCCATTCGGAATGTATCTGACCCGACACCTGCAGCAGCTGGAAAGGCCCCAAAAGTTCCTCACCAAAAGGATGAAGGGTCTCAAAAATATGTCTTATGCTGCCCGACTGAAAGAACTCCAGCTCTATTCATTCTCATACCGCTTGCTCAGAGGTGACCTGTGCCTGACATATAAGGCCATGTCAAACCCAGATTTGATGAATATGCTTCACCTCAAAAAATCTAGATCCCTCAGAACCACAAGGGCGCGAGACTTAAACCTTGACACGGTTATTAATAGAACGTGCTGGAGGGACAGATTCATCACCCAGAGACTCCCTATGCTGTGGAACAAAATCCCGGTACATGTGAGGCAGAGCACCTCGCTGGCCTTGTTCAAGAGGAATCTTGACCAATGGATGGGGGATCGCAGATATACCCCAGGGATTACTTCAGTGTCACTGCTTGACAGAGGCACAGCAAAATAATAGGCATAGTTTTATTCAAACTAAAGGGGTGGCGAAAGCCAAATAACTATGGGCTAGGCTTATAAATGCCCTTGGGCAGATAGCCTAGTATGAACCTATGAACCTATGAACCTATGTATGTACTTCTCAGAATTTCAGGCCAAAACTAAGTGGCTGTGGCTGACGGGGTTTGTGGATGAGTGCAAATGAGGTGCAATTATTGAATCCGCAAATGATGTCAGTATACTACAGGAGTGTCTTAAGCAGACCGATGACTGGTGTCTTAGTCACAGTCTCAAACTGAATGCAAATAAGTGCATCACCATTTCCCTCTGCAAAAACAATGTCCCTTCACACTATCAAATTAAACACCCTATGTACCAACAAAGTGGTAAGAGATCCGGGATCAAAAGTAGTCTGCAACCTTAACTTTGACCACCATGAGTCTACTTTAGTAAGGAAGGCTTTCTACATAGCACACTTGATTAAGAAAGGCTTGTTACTAATTAGATCCATAATTGAGTATAACATCCCTTTTGGCATGTACCATACAAAGCACCTGCAGCAATTGGAGAGACCTCAGAGGTTTCTAAGTAAGAAGATCAAGGGACTCCAACATGTGCCTTACACGGACCAACTAAAGTTCCTGTAACTATACTCAGTATTGTATAGGCTTCTTAGCAGATACTTATGCCTGGTTTACAGAGCAATGTCCTATCCAAACCTAATGAATTTGCTGCACATCTGTAAATCAAATAGAACTAGCGCTACCCATCCCAGGGACCTAAATATGGCCTGCAACTTGAATAGGGCATGGAGGAAGGACAGCTTTATCACCCAGTGACTGCTGCATCTTTGGAATAGGCTGACAATTAATGTGAATCAGAGCACCTCTATGACACTTTTGAAAAGGAACCTGGATGAGTGAATGGAGCACTGTAAATTCTTACCAGAAATAGCACCCACAACCCTCCTGGACATAGACAGTCATTAATAAATACAGTGTTGAGTTTTGACTAAAGTATCTATGGCATTACATTAGGATGAAATGGGTAGGTTTGTAATGACCTCTGGTTCAATAGCCTAGTAACCTCTTATGATACTATAGTGTGGGCATTATATAGAGTGCATAACAAGAAAATGGAGAGCATATTCTAGTTTATCTACTATTGCATTTTTGGCAATGGATAAGCAGACCCTTGGAGAGGCAAGGTCTGTAATTCTGTAGCTATGACTTTATTATTAATAATATCTGTGTGTGTATTGAAAAGGAAAGAGATGGGATGAATATGAGGTTTAGGTATCTCTGTTCAGCAAAGTTAGAAATTGTGTTATCATCATGGTCTATCATGAGTAAAGGAGGAATAGTGGGTAATTATTAGGAGTACAGAAGACAATAGTGTTAATTTTCTTGGGATCAATTTGAAGTCTGTTGTGGGTAAACCAATTGCACAGTTCAGTGAACTCTTGTTGCAGATTGTTTTGCAAGACAATACAGAAAGTAGTAGATTGTTAATAGTAGTATATGATCTGCATACAATAACTAGCTTGAGAATTAGGACCTCAAGGGGAACATTACTGACAAAAAGGGAGAAACATAGAGGACCAAGTACAGATTCCTGTGGCACTGCTATGTTTAAAATCTCCATGGGGACGAGGAGATGCTTTAGTAAACGTGTAAGTATCTATCTTGCACTTAACTCTCAAATGAGCAATTAGGGTTTCCCCAATGTTTATTCTAGCTAGCTGATTGAAAAGAATGTTATGAGTGAGTGTCATATTAACAAAAATATCGGCAGTGATGAGGCTGTCATTTAGGTTGGAATAAATAATATTTGTAGCCTTTAACCGGGATGTGAAAGTGATTAAGGCATTGCAAAACTCATGCTGTGTATAACAGAGCAGGACATATTTGTTAATACGTCTTAGCAGCTGATCATACAGCTGTTTTTAATTTTTTTTTTGCAGTAGGACACAGAATAGAGATAGGCCTGTAATCCTTCCAGTTATTAGGGGGTGTGATTTTGGGTAATGAGGTCATCAATTTGTGCTTAAATGCTGGACGGACAGAAGATGAGGTGCAAGACATATTAAAGAAATGAGTAAGAGGGTTTGCAATTCTTTCTTCAGTAAGCCTTACAGAGGTTGCATGAAACTTGAAGAATTTAGCAACTGAATTATTAGTTTAAGTAGAAGTTTGGGTGCTATTTGTGAAAAGTAGGAGGTTGAAGTATAGGAAGCTAAGGGATACAACTCAGTGTTTCAAGTGCTATACTGATTATCTGTAATAGGGCATGAATAAGAAAACTATTTGAGATGTCATTTATTTGGACTGTAGGACATACAGCATACATGCAGCCATTAGAAAAGGTGGGAAGATTATTATTGCATTGTAGGGAACTAGTAAAGGAGTCTGCTAACTGTTTTAATAATTTTCCAGAAATGAATGGGCCTACTCCATTTTTCTTCTTGTTTCTGACTTAGATAAGTAGCTTTGACTTTATTGGTAGTTATGCTGATTTCCTTTCTAAGTTTACTTTATCTGTATAAGCTAAACTTTTTTTTCAGTAACATAATCTGCCTGCAATACTCTTACCATTTACCATCGGCCATAATGAAATCTGCAGTTCAAGGAAACCTGTTAAAAATAGTTGTCAAGTACTTGATAACTCCTAAGGCAAGTGAACAAAAAACATTTATAACAGGTGCCACTCTGTTTTCATTAAACTTTCACAATTTGTGCCTAGAAAGCTTCTATGCAGCTTACATAAAAAGTTCATTCAGAAAGATTTCACAAGTTATTATGCAATATAAAACAGACTGGGCCAAATGGTTAGATTTTCTTTAAAAAAAATGCCAACGTCACACAACAAAGTTGGATACATTAATCAGTGCAAATTAGAGATACAGAGGTGGAGACACTAACAAAAAAGAAAACAATAGCCCTGTTTGTACACTTAGATATTCATTGCCTTTGCCTACTATTTATTACCTCATCACCTAAGTTCTAAAACTATGTGACAGTACTTAATATAACTGTAGACAAATAAACTGGAGTCTCTATCAACATTTCCACTATTTAGTAATTTTAATAATCTTTTGACAGAAATTATCTATAGTTATGTAGTAGTAAGAGAGAAGCTAGAGAGGTACTTCCACCCACGTCAGCATACCATATGAATAGTTTCTATGTAGAAGGCTGACAAAATAAACAAAAACGAATCTAACACTTATTGTATAAGGAAAACGTTTTTATGAAGGAATTACAGTTTAATATATATCTATATATATATCTATATCTGTATATCTATATCAATATTTGTATATCTAGCTATCTATAGATATATAAAATCTAGAAATGGTACTCAGGAATGGGCACATTAAAGACTAGATCATCTACAGCAGGCCACTGGAAATTATGTAAGAGCAAGCAAAAGCATTTGAGAATGACATAACAGAGCTATTATACCATAACCCCCCATTAATATTCCAAAACGTGCATGCTGATTGGCCAGCGTGCACGTTGTAAATCGACTTATACTAATGGAAAAAGGTCCGGTCGCCCGGACTTTTTCCATTAGTATAAGTCTCTTAAAACACTGTTGCGCTATGTTAAAAGAGTTTAACATAGCGACACAGGTTTAAAAAAAGCAACAGAGATCTCCGTTGCTTTTTTTAAAGCTGTCTCGCTATGTTAAACTCCTTTAACATAGCGACACAATGTAAAAGCAACGGAGATCTTGCTTTCTCCGTTGCTTTTTTTTAAACCTGTCTCGCTATGTTAAATGGGTTTAACATAGCGAGACAGCTTTAAAATAAGCAATGGAGATCATATCTTGCTTTCTCCGTTGCTTTTGGCCACAGCTCTGATATACTGCGTAGGCATGCGCAGTACATCAGAACTGCCGCGGATACCAGCCAGCTGCGGAAGGGCAGCAAAAAGGGATTATACAATGCCATTATTTAAGAAAAGTAATTATTTATTTTCTTAAATAATGTCATAGTATAATAGCAATAACCCACTTCTGGGTGTGGGTAATGTGGGATTTACCCATGGTTTTCTTTGTCTGGTCCCTCGGGCTTCACCCTCAGGACCAAACCACGCCAACCGTGGGTAAATCCTGCATTACCAATACCCAGGCGTGGGTTATTGCTATAATCAAAGACATGCAATTCAGCAAGAAAAGAACACAGAGATACAATAGCAGATTGGAAATAGAATCAGTAAACAAATGTTAAAGGTTTAGAATATAAGAAAGAGCATAATGTCAGTGCTCTTACACCACAGTGCTGAATACTGATATATAACTATTTTACATGTGAACTGCTGACTGTGATTAAGTTTAACAGAATGAATCAAGAGGCAGTTTCAGATAATACAACTGAAAAAAACATACAGTTCACTTGTATACTCCATACATATCAAAGTAAAAAGGACTAAATCAGAAATTAATTAAAAAAATGTATATATATATATATATATATATATATATATATATATATATATATATATATATGTGTATATATATATATATATATATATATATATATATATGTATATATATATATATGTATATATATATATATATATATATATATATATATATATATATATATATATATATATATATATATATATATATATATATATATATAAACACAAAGATACACTTTCTTATAGATTCAGTTATGTCAGACAGCACATTGGATGAATGAGTTTCTAATTATAAATAGCCAAGGCGTACATTAGAAGCTGTGGGTACAAAGCTATACACATGCATTTGTAAAGAATCTTTGCCAAGATTGGCATACATCTTCATAGATATTAGTATAAATATGTAAAATACCTGAAGAAAAGTCCATATTGTACAAGGTGAAGGTTCCTAACAGCTCAGCTATCCCGTAATAAAAGCAGTTAGTTTTATTCAGATCGTATACCCAATAAACGAGACAACTTTAGTAACAAGTTTGACATGATTCTTCAAGAATAGAAAGACTTATATGACTGGAATTACATAATTTCATATGCTCTTTCTAAACATCTATCACAAACAGGAGAGACGGGGAAGTAAGAAAACAAATATACAAATACAGTAGCAGAATGAACAAAGCCAGAGAAATAGGAAGAAACTAGAGAGGACTGTCTTAGTTATAAAAGGTGAATATATTCTGTATCACTAAGACATGACACTGACAGAATAAGACTGATCCAGTCATGACAAACAGAAAACACATAAATCTTGCAGGAATCACATTACCACTCTTATGTCAGTATAGTCTTAAATTTACAATGCTGATCATGCCTCCTTTGTTACAAACATGAACCATAAATCAGTGCACAAACCTCATGTAGGTGGTGTTAGAGAACTATACAGCTCATTGAATCCCAATCAATTGATAGTCCATTTCAGTGAAATTTCCACATATCCACCAATTCTCTGTGACTTGAGAGGATATTATATTAAGTAAGGGGCTTCAAGGGACAAAGGACCTTGCATGCTGCATGGTGGATGCTTTCTCCCATTTTAGCCAAGTCCAGTAAGTTTTTTTTTTTTCATAAAGTTTTGCATAAATGATCTGTTGATGGAGTGAGACTCACTACACCATATTGTAGCTGTTGCAAAATCTAAAGCACAGAACATGCACAGGAGGCAAGTGTAGCTAGGAAAATATAACACTCCTGTCCTAAATACAAATATTTGATTAGTAATACAGGCTTGGAAGTTATTTTTTAGATATGGTTGTTAAGATTAATTTATTTCATTATTCTCTGGAAAGTTCTTTATGTTGAAAACCTACTACAGTTTATAATTATTTATCATGTAATAAATGTACAATTCCTTAAAGCTGTCAATTACAGGAGCTAGAAAAAAATCACTACATGGCACACAAAAGAATATATTAAGCACTTTCATTCCGTTTACTTTTAGAACTTCTTCAGAAAAAAAGAAACATTCGTTCAAACAAGTTTAAATCATTTACAAAAATGACATCACACATCAAGCAACCAATAAAATCATTCAATTTAACTAGTACACTAGCTGAAAAAATTAGTATAATTGATTCACCCTGTCTACCAGACATTACCTAAAAGATTAATAAGTAATATATATAAATAATGTAAATAGTATGAGTTAAATACATTTATGCTTTAACATACTTTTCACTGAAATAGTCTCATTTAAACCAGGTATCATATCGGCACACAAAAAGACTTGCCATTTAAGTTCTAATTATTTGAGATAATTGCTAAACTCATCAATAAATGCAGTTTGAGCAACCTTTTCCACCACAAAAAAAATAGATTTATGAAAATTATTACAAGCCAGACTGTGCCTCACAAGTGCATTATTAGGATCTTTATTTCTGATGGTATATGTTCCCCAATCCTGCACACTAACTTCCTAGTAGTTTTCCAATATAAAAACTGCTGCAATTGCAACAGCTTGCCAGGTAAACTAAACCTTCACCTTTACAATTAAACTTTCCTCTGACTGTTAACATAAAATAAATGTGTTAAAAAAATGACTGGTAGAAGTAATGAACATACAGTACTTACAATCCAGACAGGGAAAAGTGCCAATAGACCCATTCATTTTGTCCTCCTTTAAAAGTTCTAATAAAAATTTCAAATTATGTGTTTTCTTGAAGATGAATTGCAGGACTTGTCCAATAACCTTAGAATGGTCTTCATTACATAAAACCACTTTCCAGTTTTCCGTGATAATATCCCTAACCTTACAACCTTCAATATTCATTGGAACTGAGAATGCTAAAACTTTCTCTGAATTTTCAACCTTGCATCTATGGGGAGTAAACTCAGCCTTTGAAATGAGGGGAGCCAATCATTCCTTAGCTTAACTACCTCACCCGAAATTCTACACAATTTGTCAGCATGTTAACCTCTCTCAGTGAACATACAAATAAAAGTGCTAGCTTCTTCTAAAAACTTGGTGTTGTTACAAATAATATGACTAAGACGTATAAGTTGACCCTGAAAAATATTATATTTCAAAAATGGGGAAATGGGGAAACTATCAAAATGTAGATAATTACTGCTAAAAGTTTCCTTCATTTTCAGACAATTGAGTATTATTATTTAAATGCTTAGCGAGAGGGTCTATGATTCAGTGTATTTATTTATTTATTTATTTATTGGCAGTTTGTGAACTGAGAAAGTCCATTCGGCCAGAATGAGGCCATTTTCAATGCAGGCCGGGGGAGAAAAGCTCCATACACAATTATTACAAAGCTAATATCAACAAAGTTAACAAGTACAATACAATTTTCAAAAACTACTAAAACACAGTAATACAAAAGACAGGATAACATTTGAGCAACACAGTAATATAGAAGACAAGATAATAAAATTTGAGCAAGGTGTTGTAACATAGTATTGAATGAAATTAAAACATAAGTATTTTGGAGTACATAAGTATAATTTTTAGTGCAGGCATTTATGCGCTCAAAGTTTCATGAGGTGAGAGGGAGGAAGAATTAGATGAGGAGAGCAGAACAGTGAAAGGTGAATAATTTGAGTTATGAGAAAGGAAAAAAGCAAAATGGAGTGGAAATGAAATGAAGGGAGTCACTAGGTTGAGTTTTAAGAAAGGAGAAAAAAAGGAAGGTGGGATGAGAGTATGAACATTCCCAGTGAGAAGAGAGATGGGCATGGTCTTGAAGGTGGAGTGGTTTTGGATGATTCAAATGTTGGGGGGGGGGTGACATCCATATATGAGCAAGGGAGAAAGACAGGAGAAATTGCCCAGGTGAGCGTAACAGTTTGTACACTTCAATGAGGTTCTGGTTACTGGACTTGAGTAGTCTGCTAGTGTGATGCAAGGTGAGTATGGAGGAGAGGGAAGGGCAGTTGGAGGGTTTGAAAATGAGTTTGTAAGCAGTTAGCAGTTGAATGTAAGAGAGATAGTGGGGGTGTTCCTACCAGTTCAAGGAGTGCATCACAGTGGTGGTAGGAGGATTTAGTCCCAGTAGCAAACTTAGAGATTTTATTGTAGCAGGATGACAGTTTTGACTTTAGGGAGGATTGAAGGTTGGTGAGAAGAGGGGCACCATACAAGAAAGAGGGGATGAGGTAGGAAATAGAAAGCATATGTTTGGATGAGGGAGTGAGATAACTGCTGTGATGATACAGCATTCCTAGCTTTTGGTCTGTTTTCTTAATACTAGTTTGTATATGAATGTCAAACTTTAAATGTTCATCAATGGTAACACCTAGACGTTTTGTATGGAAGATGATTTCAATGGGAATCTTATTCTGACTGACTACGGAGAAGAAATTTTTATTGATAGAGGTGCTTTTAGATGGGATAAAGATCATGATTTTGGTTTTGGATGCATTGAGAGCAAGGTGATTATTCAGCATCCGAGACTTAGTACAAGAGAAGGCATTTTGTGTTAGTTGTTTGAGTTTGGGGAGGGATTGAGCATAGCAAATTATGGTGGAATTGTCCGCGTATTGGACAAGTTTGGTATTAGGAATGCACTGATGAAAATTATTAATGAAGATGTTAAAAAGTAAGAGACCCATTATAGAGCCTTGTGGAACTCCTGTTGGAGTGTGAAGGAAGGAAGAGGTACTATTGTTCCACTTGATGGCTTGATGTCTATTAGAAAGGTAACTGGAAAAACAGTTAATGGAACAGCAGGATAGATTGAGAAGAGAGGGTTTGGACAAGAGGAGCTTGTGGGAAACATTATTGAAGGCCTTTGATAAGTCTAGGAGAAGGGTAGATACAATGTTGCCAGAGTCTCGGGTGCCACTGATGATGTCAAGGAAGGAGAGAAGGACAGTGGTAGTACTATGTCCAGGTCTAAATCTATGTTGAAGTGGAGAAAGAGGTTGATTGTCTAGGAGGTAGGGAAGGAGTTGCAAGTGTATGCATTTTTCAAGGACTTTTGAGATAGGGGACAGGATGGCTATAGGATAGAAGTTGGAGATTTCAGTATTGTTGCCTCCTTTATGGAGGGGAATTATGAATGCTTTCTGTCAGAGGAGGGGATACATTGGATTCTTGGATTTAACCGTTGATAAGTATGGTGATGTGAAGGGCTATACCTTCTGCAGCTAGCTTGAGAAAATTAGATGGAAGGTTGTGTGGGTCATGAGAGCATGGTTTTAGTTTTAGTAGAAGTTTTTTATGGTGTGTAAAGAGACAGGTTGTATGGTAAAGGGGGGTGATGAGTTTTGTTGATGTCAGTGGGACTAAAGTTGAGGGTGTGGGAAGAGAGTGGAGTAGAAGTGTTATTGGAGAATGATGTGGTGAGCTTGGCTATTGAATTAATAAAGAAAGAGTTGAATTGGGTAGCTAAGATATGACCCGGAGAGTTAGGGTCAGGGCAGGATTGTCTTTTTTGCCAGGAGAAAGGAGATCAGATATACTGTTCCAAAACTTTTTGGGGTCAGATATATGATTGTTTTGAAGCTTGAGTAGTAGGACTTTCAGTCTAAAACAATTTGTTTTTTCACTTTATTACAACATTGCTTATACTCAATAAGGGTGTTAGGTGTTTTAGATTTATGGTAATGCTTCCAAGATTTATCTCAGAGATGCATGAGTGTAATAGGTGATTTAGTTAGCCGAGGGGCAGATTTGGTTTTGATTCTTTTAATTCCGGGGGGGAGCAAAGCTATCTAATAGGTTATTGAATGTAGTATTGAAGTATGTAACAGCATTGAAAGAGGGAACGTTTTTATGGGGTTCCAGTTGATATGTTTTAGTGAGTCAGAGAAAGCTAGAGGGTTGACGTTTTTTAGGGTATGAGTTGTTATGTAGTTGTGGTGAAGATGCGGGAAGTATGGTGAGTGAAGAGCAAAGGCAAGGAGATTATCACTGAGGGAGTTGGGTAGAGTGCCATTGTCAGAAATGGAGTTGGGATGAGAAACTAATATCCAGTCCAGAACACTACTGGAGTTGTTATCTTTATTAAATCTGGTAGGAGAGATAATTATTTGGGTGTAGTTGTATAGGTATATATTTTGAGGTGATGTAGGTGATTGAATAGAAGCCCAGTTTATAATTGTGTCACCTAGGAATATAGTTTCATTGTTTATATTGGATGGGAACCAAGACAGTATATCTTCAAGAATGGGGATGTTATTTCCTGGTGGAATATAAAGAGCAGCTATACATATATTTTTATGGTTATTAATTTTTAGGAGGGTCAGGGTTAGTTCAGCTGTTTTGAATTGGGGTATAGGCTTGGTAAAGGGTGTTGCTGTTAGGGAGGAGTAGAAAAGTAGGGCTGCTCTACCACCTTTCTTTAGAGTTCTGTCATTTCTTATGATCTTGTAGTTAGGAGGGTTAATTTTCGGAATCTTTTATGTGGGGTTTTAGCCATATTTTGGTAATAGAGAGAATCTCAGGGTGGTAATGGGATAGCCAGGCATTAAGGGTAGGAACTTTATTGCATAAACTCTGGGTGTTAATGGTAATGAAAAGGAGAGATCTATGGTGAGAGGGTGAGGAACATTAGGGTTAGAAGCATGGTTGTCTGAGGGTTTAGGATGTATGTCACCAGAAAGGAGGATAGAGATTACTTGGAGTAGGAAGGAGGCAAAGTCTTTAGATTCTTTGGAGTTGGAGTTGAGATCAGGGTAGCTGGAGAGGCATGGATTGTGAGGGATTCAGACTGCATTACAGATATCAGGAAAATATTTCTAGTAAATAGAAGAGCGTCATTATAGTAATAGAGGTGAGGAGAAATATAAGTTGAGAGGTGAGATTCTTTTAAGTCATGTACTGAAGTTGTATGATAGAGAGGGGATTAAGAAAACTCAGGTAATCTGGTAAGATAGAGTTGGCAGTAGAGGAAAAGTAGACATATTAACGATAGAGTATGTGTAGGTTTGATTTGCATGGTAGAGTAAGGTTATAGTATGCAGTGAGGATATGGAGAGGGGAGAAGGAATTAGCCGAAGGTAAAGTGGTGTGAGGTCTTTGGTAGTAAGAATGGGGAAGGAGTGAAGGTAAGAATAGGTAAGGAGAAGTTCGTGGGTAGTGGAAACAAGAGGGGTTAATGGATGAGGTGGGTGGGGATTGTTCAGATAGGCTGAATGCTAGAGGGGGTGTGATTTTGGGGTTATAAGTGTAGAGGCACCGGGGTAGTTGGGAACTGGGGACAGGGTAGGGGAGCAGAGTGAGCATGAAGGGCAAACAGTGTGGGTAAAGCTGAGAAGGAGGAAGGAGCAGAAGAGACCAACAAAAACAATCAGTGATACAGACACTCTTGAGCACTCAAAGGTACTTACAAGCTTGGAGGTATGTTACTTATGAGTTAAGGTTTGGTCTAATTCATGGAGAATTGAACAGGCATGACAATTGTACAAAAAACAATGGGAAAGGACAGCAGGCCTTAGAGCTGCTGGGATCAGGGAAAAAGTATTGAAAGTTGCCTAATGTAATGAGTGGGAATATATCACCTAGTGGGGTTCCTGAGAAAAGTAAAATGCAGAATCTACCTATTATAGGGAGTGAAGTGGCTGGAGGGGAGCAAGTTGGGAAAATGGACTGCTGCAAAACTGCTAGTGTGCACACTGTGGGTTAGCAATGCAAATACATTAAAAAATAAGCTTTAACAAAGAGTATTGCACATACACTCAAATGGAGGGGGTTATTTTTCAGAATATTCCTGGATTTCTTTTTTGGGAGGTATGTTCCTTAGCCTAAATAGAGCTGTAGAAGTGGGAAACCCGATAAAAAATTACCCAAGTGAGACACAGATAGAGGGGGTTATTTTTCAGAATATCCCTGGATTTCTTCTTTAGGAGGTATGTTCCTTAATCTAAATGGAGCTATTGAAGGGGGAAACCCGATAGAAAATTACACAAGTGACCGGCGAGCACACATGGAGTGTATTGCAGCAGTGACCGAGGGGTAGTAATGTTAATTTAAAAAGTTTTGCCTCTGTTAGTAGTAGGAAGAATAATGATTTTTCCATTGATTATTCAAAAAGGTTTTTAACCTCATGTGTTTCAAAATGATGAAGTAGGCCATATTAGCTTACTTTCACTTTGTAGTATACCTGTGTTTTTGACAGTTATATTATTACTACAATAGTTAAAAAGAATTGAAGAATTATGAAAAGAAATCCTGATTTGATTAAATTTATTTTTGAACAACCTAGACGTGTATACAAGAAATGGAGAACTTTAAATGATTTTTTACATAGGGATAGCACCAGAATTTCCCTAGTAACTACTACTAAAGAGAAAGGAACTTTTCCTTTTCAGCAAATGTAAGACATGCAGGTATATACACAATGGATCTTTTATTTTTCCAACACATCATGACATGATATTTTATGCTAACACTATAATCACTTGCGATACCGTAGGGATTGTTTATATTTCATCTTGTTTATCTTACAGTGTATTTTATATAGGAATGATGACAAAAAAATTAAAAAGAGAATTTTAGAACATGGTTATGATTTGAAAATTAAAAATATCCATAATCCCCTGCATAGACATGCAAAAGACTTTCCTGTACATACAAAATGTTCTGTTTTTTGGCCTTGAAGTGGTGTTAGAAGATATATGAGAGTGTAATTTTAAAAACAGAGTGGATTAACAAAAGACTTTATAGCAGTTAAAGTTACAAGCAGCTATGTTGCCTATCATAAAGTATTAACATCAAATGCATTGTAATTGATAAATGACCATGTAAGTATTGCTTGTTTTCTGCATTTTGTTATGCTTGTGAATTTTTCATATTTTTGTAATTTTTATATGATGAGGTTTGTCAGCTGACTTGTGAGCTTGTGATGTGCTTTTATTTTTTGTTCTCTGAACAAATCCATTTGTATTTAGGATGAATGCACTCAGTAAATTATTTTCCTAACCACGCCTGCATCCTGTCCTTGTTTTAGGTGTGTTTTTAATTTGTATCATACTTGGCTGTTTTTTTTTTTTTTCTGGAATAATACAAAAGGCTTGGCTCCACAATGTAGACTCGGTGATATAGGGCATGCTGAAATAGTTGTTAATGCATCATGAAATACTTTCAGAAAGACCATTTTACCAGATGAGATGTCTTAATTTTTAAAAACTGTTTGTATGGATATTAGCATTGATTTCAAACTTAGAAACAACAGTGGATCATATCTGCTGTCAGACATCATTCATATAGTTACTAACATTAAGTTTTATGTCAGAAGCACCAGAATAGTATATCAGAAGTCATATTTGGAGGCAATGTTTGGACAGAAGGTAGCACTGATGTAATCGGATCAATCAAAAATACTGACAATCTTCTACTTATGCTGATGAATATTCTAACTATCCCACAGTAGAACCAACAATATTTAATAGTGGAACATACTTTAACAGTGTCCAGTGAAAGCAGTTTTGTAATAATGTACATGTAGTCAAGCATGAAAGGAAAAAAATAGCTACACTATGCCTTTTGAAAACTGTTCATGATGAATAAAGGCAAGGGACTCAGAACTGCAATCAACAAAGCATTTCTTGGGAAGAAGTTGCTTACACTGTCAGGAGGTGAAAAAATTCAAACTATTCCACAAATGGAGTTTCAACTAAAAGCCTCGTGGTGAGATACCGATACAAGATGATACCATCAGTGTCCAAGTCCAGACCTAAACCACAAAAAACAATGAAACAGAAAGACAGTCACTAGGAAAAAAAAAGGATATACAGATACAAAGATCCATGCCAGGATATAAAAACACAAAGTGGAATGGTCTGTGCTACTGAAATAAACTGGAACTTAACAGACCTTCATCTTTTTATCATTCACGTACATACAGTGCTAAAAAGGTCAAAGGTCCCTTGATCACTACATAGGTTCATAGGTTCATAGGTAGGTACTAGGCTATTGGCCCTAGGGCCTATATAAGCTTAGCCAAAAAAGTACCCTGGCTTTGCCACCCAAGAAAATTATTTTCCTGTGCCCCTGTCGAGCAGAGCCACAGAAGTGATCCCCGGGGTGAATTTCCTATCTCCCTTCCAATCATCAAGATTTTTCTTGAAGAGTGCTAATGAGGAGCTTTGTTTGATATAGATAGGTAGTTTGTTCCGGAGTATGGGAAGTCTTTGGGACAGGAATCTATCCCTAACATGTTCTGTTTACTGTGGTGACAAGGTTTAGGTCCCTAGAGCGTGTAGCTCAGAGGGATTGGGATTTCTTTAAGTGGAGCATGTCCAACAGCTCTGGGTTTGACATAGCTTTGTATGTTAGTCAGAGATTGCCTCTGAGTAGGTGATATGTGACAGAGTAAAACTGGAGTTTTTCGAGACGGTCTGCTTAGGGCATCTGTTTGAGGCAGGTAATCCACTTTGTGAGGTATTTCTCTGGCCTTTCCAGTTGTTGTAGATGTCTTCTGAGGTACATACCAAAAGGGGCACTGTATTCTATAATGGGTCTAATGAGTGATGAATACAGTGGAACAATGACCTCTTTTTTCCTGGATGAGAAACCTTTTGTGATGAGGTGTGCCATGTAGAAGGATTTCCTGACTACTGTGGCAATGTGATTATCAAAGGAGAGACTACTGTCCACCTGTGTCCCAAGGTCTCTTATTACACTTTCAGTGTTAAGAAGACTACCACCTATGTGGTAGTTCATGGGTACAGAGTTTTATCAAAAGGGATGACAATGCACTTTTTGGCATTGAGCTTGAGGCCATGACTTTGACACCAGGCATCTGTCTCAGTGAGGCCCTTTTGTAGGATGTCCACATCATTAGGAGTTTCAATTATGGCTCCTAATTTGCAATCATCTGCAAACTTTGTTAGCGAAAGTCGTTCTGTGTTAGCCTGTACTTCAGAGAAGTAGATACCAAACAGGAGAGGACCCTGGACTGAACCCTGTGGTACTCTACTTGTCACTGGTCTGAAGTCGGATTTGGAGTCTGCTACTTTGACAGTGTGGGTTCTGTCAGTGAGCCAGTTGGCAACCCATCTTGTGACATAGGGATTTATACCTATTTTAGTGAGTTTATCTATAATTCCAGAGTGGAGGATGGTGTTGAAAGCCTTGGTGAGATCTAGATAGGCTGTGTGAACCACCTTACCCTCATCTATGGCTTTAGTGACCACTTCAAAGAAGTCTGTCAGGTTTAGGAGACATGATCTGCCTTTTACAAACCCGAACTGGGTGGGGTCCAGAGTTTGGAGATTACCAATGTCATTGTTTATAATTTACATGATGATATGTTCCATAGCCTTGCAGACAGGGCTCGTCAGGCTAATGGGGCAGTAGTTCCTGGGGTCTGTGGTGGCTCCCCTTTTGTGGAGTGGGATAACTGTCACTGTGTGCTATTCAGTGGGCACAAAGCCTGAGGTGAGGCTATGATTGAACATAATACTTAGGTGGGGTGCCAGTTCATTCTGTAGTTCATGTAGAACACAGTCTGGAAGGTTGTCAGGTCCCATGGATGCTGAGTTCTTGGCTTTGGAGAGTGTGGTTTTTACCTGTGCAGCCATGATTCCAGGAACTTTGCATTCTTCCAGTATAGATATGGGCCCTTTAGGGGGTGAGAGGGGGGTAAAGTTAGCAATGAACCTATTTGCCAGGATGTTGGCAATATCAGTTGGTTCTGTATATTTAGTGCCATTGTACTGCAACTCAGAGCAGATCTAAGTGTTGCCATATTGAGTCTTGACATAGCTATAGAATGCTTTATGGTTGTCTTTAGAATAAGTAGTGATTTTGTTTTTGTAACTAGCTTTGGAGGATTTTATGAGGGATCTCAACTTCTTACTGAGGGTGACCAGGGAGTTTCTCCAATCATGGGATTTTACTCTTTTTTGCAACAGTCTCTTTCTTCTGTTGTACAGTTTGTTCATGTCAGGGGACCACCAGATTGGCTTCCTTTTTTTGGAGAATAGCATCTTGGTTCTGTTAGGGATTGCATGATCTATGCACTCATGTAAGTGCTTATAAAGTGCATTTGGGTAGGATTCAGCAGTCATACCTCTATTGTCAGTCTGCATGGGTATCGTGAAGTTTGCCACTTCTGTTTTAAGAAGTGTGAAATTGGCTTTGGAGGAATTTTTTAAGGTGGTTTCCCTAATGGGGGGTGGAGGTGGGATGTGGATGTCTAGGATGATTGGCTTGTGGACGGATCTGACCAGTGAGGAATTGACCTCTGGTGTGGAACACCATTTGCCCATGTTGGTAATGACCAGGTCTACAATATTGCTGCCACTGGTGGGGGTGTGGATAAGTTGATCCAAGGCATTGGAATTTATGAATTCCAGAAAACGTTGAGCAAAAGAGTTGGTACATGGATAGTTTTCCCAGTTAATTGTGGGGTAATTGAAATCACCCATTATTAGGGTGTTAAATTGTACCCTAATATTTTCCAGTGTATCAAGAAATGAGGAGTGGGAATCCTGGGGCATGGTGGGGGATCTGTAGCAAGCTGCAATTTGGATTGCGGTCTTGCCCAGAGTTAGTTGCACTTGGATAATCTCGGATGTATTATGCTGAGCAACTAGCCTGGATGTGTGGATATCCTTAATGAATATGGACACACCTCCACCTTTAGTGTTTCAGCTCAGGTTAGGTGGCCGAAAGGTGTGGTATGAATCATAGCCTAGTAATGCAGGGGTGCTCTCTGGAGCCTTGAATCAGGTCTTTGTCACTGCAGAGATGTCAGATGATTAACATGACCTAGGTTTTGATACAGACTTTGTCCATGACCCATTTGACTTTGGCAAGCAGACTATGATGAGATAGTCCAAAAGACTCATACTTCAGTATTTCTCAAAGAAGGAGACTTAGATTAAATACTTTCTTTTCATACAAGCTATCCCACAAACTAAATAACAAATGTGTCTGTATAGCTTCTTTCCTACAAAGTGATTCTTTATATCTGTAGAGATGTTCCAGTTTAAAATGTTTTGCTATTACTATTATGATCTTCCAGAATGAAGGAAATAGTGTATACGTTAGTCTGTAATCAAAAGAAAAATATGAAGAAGAAGTAGAAGAAGAAAAAAAGGACTTATAAAATGGTATACCTCAACAGTTTTAAAAATTATGGAATGTAATCCTTCTTTTACCTCACTGAGAATGTGTTGTCTCCACAACGTCAGACATTTTAACTGTTCAGTTCATTCTTTAAAATATGTTCACCACTGCAGCATTTAAAAAAATGGGACTTGGAAAGTAATACTGAAAAGATTTAAGATAGACTGATTCTACCCTAGATGTTAAACCTATACACAATGCATTTTAAAGTGACTTGATTACATGGCTAACCTGCTATCACTGTCTATGAAGCCTCACTTGTGTTCAGTTGCACTAAATTGCATTTTAAGATTATTGACTGGCTTCTTATTGCAAACACATGATTTGATCAGTTTACTGCAGCATTTCTATTCAGTACTAATAGCCCCCAGTCCCCTTCGCAAAATAATGCTAAGAAATTTCCCAATGACATCAACGAACATGCTAGCTGAATGCTTATTGGTCATAGGTCTCATGCACAGATGGCTGATAGTTTGTGACTGTCAGTGGGTCTATATTAGTTCATTGAAGGTTCACTTCAGCAAACATTCACATCAGCAAAGGGTTTACACAGGGAAAGGAACTAGTTAGCCAACATAAGGAAATTTGCCATTTTCCCTACTGTAGTGCAATCTTGGAGTTGGTATATATAGTTAAGGGGATGGGTTTGAAATACTCAGGTGTGTGTTATCGGGAAATGTTGGGCAAGTAGTTACTTTTCTCGTGGAACATATTCAGTGAAGTGAACATTTGCTGATGTGAACAATATATTTTTGTTCGATGAACAGAGGTTTGCTGAAGTGAACCTTTGATGAACTAATATAGACCTCTGTCAGCTTGAAATGCCTATGTGTGAGATGTGTTGAATTCAGTGGTGTTAAAACACAGCCCTTGATGTTCTTTCTCAGTACAGTTAAAACAATCTTAAAAAAAATCTGCATTCTGTGGTTTTACAATACAGGATCTGCAAAAAGTGTGATTGCAGTCACTAAATACATTTGAAGTGATCATAATAGACAAGAGTTCTGATGTATATGAAAAATGGAATGCAATGAAAATATTTTGTGTTTCCTCCTGTTCTACTGCATGGGTGTAGATCTGTGATGTCTCAAAGAAGCTGCTTGTATATTTGTATGCATGCCAGAATGAATGTGCTTCTCTATCTTATGTTGTCTAACGTGCATCATTATTCAGGAAGTCTACATCCAGATTAAGTGTTTGCAAGTGTATACATATTACTATAAAATACTAGTTGTGTCAAACATAATGTCTTGTATCTGCCCATGTCTTTGAGCTGGCAAACCTTGCATTGCATAGCCATTCCCATCTGGCATCATATCACAACACCATACTGCATATGTTATATGACATGTAGAGATGCTACCACAATAAACAAAAGCCTAATGATTGTCTACATATGCCAGATTTACATTGTTTCCAGGACTTGTTATTCATGAAATACTCTGGTACATTGTCAAACTTCTGTGACATCTACCACCTCTTGTTCTCTCCTATACATTCTGAATACAGAAGTCTCTGTGTCTCGATAAGATATGCCAAACCATATGCAACCATGTTACTCTATATAATTGTCAGTGCTATTGTTACATACTGTCATAAATGTTTCTTGTTGTAAAAATGAAATACCATTCCAGGAGTAGTGGTGAATGTACAAAGACAAGGCAAGTAGCACTGATCTGGGGATCTTTCCCAGTAATATTGATGGTGCACTCACAGTGGGCAACCCAAACATATACCTTGATACTAGAGGTGGTACAAGCTGCTAGTTCATTTAACGTCGCATACAATATCTTGCTATAATTGAGTATAACAATGCATACAAAACTAGAAGCTATAATGGTGAGTATCAGAATACAGTGCGTTCATAGTTCAATGCTGGGCTAACTGCCTTTGCAAGTTCTTTAAAGCCTAGCCACTAAAGATTCAAAACTTGCATCTTGTGCCTATAAAATAAGTACCTTAACCATTATATCAGCCTCCAAACATTCTCATCTATGGTACATGTGATTCACAGTTTGGCATTTCTGTCTGTCATGCTTTAAAGTTTGCATTCTTGTTTTTGTATACTTTTCGCTTTTTACAATATATTAGTTCTCCCTGAATCCTTCTATATAAACCTAGCATACATTGCTTTTCAATAAGAGTTTTGGAAAAGTACAACATTATTTACATTTATAAACAAATACATTGCACTGGGATGTGCAATAGAAGTATACTAGCCAATCTTAAAATGTCCTAATGTAAAATTTCTTAAGATATTTCAGGTCAAGTTAATGTTCTATTGCAAATGCAGATGGAAAAAGGAAGATAAGCAGCTATGATTTATTTCTATTTAGACGTGTATACAACCATTATCTATGTATGCATATGTCATAATTGTCTTATTATTAGAATTTTTTATTATGGAAACCATCATGTGCATATAGTCTCCAGCAATCATTAGACTTACCATTAAAGGCACTGTGTTATTTTATGATATATCATCAGTGTTTTTTCTCTTTTTCTTTCAATTTTATGCAGTATTGATTGATTGATTTATTTATTTATTTGATATTTGCTTACCGGGAAAGTCTGTCTGGGTCAAAAGAATCTGTTTTCAGTGGCGGCCCAGGGAGAAAAGTTCCAAAGTAACAGACAATTATATACATATGTATTACAATTGTTGTATGCAAAAGTTAGGTATTTAACAGTAGATAGATAATTTAATATCATATGTAGAAATAAATATCTAAAAGCATTTTAACTTCATGAATAAAGCAATATGATCAAAACATCCAGGAACAGACAAAATAAGTTCTTTTTTTCAGAGAATAGACAATAGATATCTTGCATTCATATGTCTGGACATGAAAAGTTATTATATACTTCATTTATGTGACTAGAAAACAAAGATACATTGCTGAGTTGCCATTGCATTATATGTCAATCAGGGAGAAGAATTTTATAAGATGAGTTAGCCAGAAGTGGATCAGCCAGGGAAGAAGAAGGTAAGGTTAGCCAGGATATTATCATAATGATTGTCTACGGGGGTGAAAATGTATAGTGACATAGCATCTTGATGGTGTTAAAGAAGCGGTCACATAAAACATTATTGCTGTATTTTAAAATATAATGACAGATGCTCTACATAAATATGTCCTACAGTACAAAAAATTTGCACTGCTTATAGTATAAAACATCAGGTGTTACTACTTTCCTATGGGCTGAGATTACAGTTTCACTTCATACTATTGGGTGAGTTCACAGTTTGACAAACTCAGAACAAGTATGATTAACTGATACTGCTGGCATTATTTTAGGCTTTGATATTAATGATAAAAATGCCACTGTAAGTAATTTTATGCTGCAGCTATTCTAACTATTGCTTGTAAATCTACAGATTTTATAAAACACAGAAGAGTTCCATCACTAGGATTATAGGATCATAGTAGGTTACTCGGACAATGGCTGTAGAACTTTTTTAAGCCTAGACATTCATGCCCCAATTTCTCATTTATCAATGCCCGTCGACTAGAGCAACTTTTTGCATTTGAATTATGCTTAGGGGAGAGCTGTGCTTCACATGAGTGGGGAGTCTTTTCCAGGGGAGTAATCTCTGAGATACATATATGTGCCTTCAGTGTGTTTTATTTATCTCACAGATGAGGTTTAGATCATTTAACCAAGAATGAAAACTCAACTAAACAAGTAGCGACTCCAATAACAAACTGTAACATTGGATGTAAATTTAATTGAACAAAACTGTCATAACTAAATAAATGCATTGCAGGAGCGGGGTATAGGATACATTTAACAGTATATTGAGTAGACTCAAAAATTTAAAGTAGGGGGCCAACTGAGAGCAGTGAATTTTGAGAGCTCCATAAACTAATATAATAATATAGGAAAATTTTATTATTTTCAAGTTTAAAACATCAGAAATCTATAGATAAGCTACTAAACTACATAAATATAAATTTTGGTGGAGATATACAAAAGTTTTCCTGTGAAGTAACTTGGAGATATATTGAGTCACTGAATATGAACAACTCAAGGAATTCTCATCCAGATGCTGCTTTGAAAAAAAAAAACTGCAATTGATGACATCTACCTTACAGGAACTATCTTTGAATATGGATGGCTTTAAAAATGACTTAGAAAACCTCAAATTAAATTTTCAAAAACACACTGATACTTTTAAGGAACTATTACAGCAACACCATGCAAAATAACAAATATAGAGACTTCTCTAAATGACATTGAAAGGTTTAAAGTAAATGGCATAGGAGACTGGACTGCTTAGCTGATATCCCAATGGGGACCAACAAAATTAAAGTAACTAAATAAACAAAGTAAGCAACATTAAAATGTATGACTGAAAACCTGCACTGTCAGTTCTCTTTCACAAAGTAATCTCAGCCAAAGCAGAGTATTCACATAATGCACTGTGCAACTCTGTTTCCACCAGGATTGTTCAAAGCTGTACTAAGGATCAATTCAAAGACTGCTATAGTGCTTCTTGGGTAAAAAACTTTCAGAAAGTGATCCTACAATGGTCTACATGCAAAAGCACTGGTCAAGGGGTATGATTTATGATAATTAGCTGTGTGCTCTGATCCATAGCCATAAGTACTGGGACAGAGAGATTTGAATACAAGGCCTACTGCACTATTTTTGAAGAGAGCAGCAGGGACTGTGGGCCAGATTCCAAAAGAGTTGCACTTAGTGTAAGTCTGCTCTGATTCTGAAAGACTTGCTCTCCGTGTAAGTGACTTACTTTGGTGTGAGGCCTATCAATAAACAGGCTTACTACAAGGACCAGATTCCAAAACACCTGCTTTCAGCCTGCTCTGTGACCACGTAGACTTAGAGCAAGTCTTTTGGAAGTGAGGCCTGTACGTATGTATTATTTTGCAGTGTACACCCATTCTTGACAATGGCAGGAATGGCAAGTGAAACACAGACCAAACCAACATGGCTTAAAATGTTAAAATCCAATCAGTTTTGCAATTGATATAGAAATATAAAAAGGGAGGTGATTTTAATAACTCAGCTGAAGTAGCTGAAATGCAATGGATCATCAGACTGCAAGAAGATAAATGATCTTGGTTAAATGAAATGGTGCCCTTAAAACAGGCACTTAAGTCACGTGGTTTTTATTATTAATTGCTTTTTATTACCAACTGTCTTGTAAATTGATGATTTCAATCAATTAGAAGGTGAATAAATACCTTATCTGTTCTTTGGTCTGTATTCTGATCTGATGAAGCTGTTTTAAGGCATGAAAGCACTTATCGTTTGTTTATATGTGAGTTAAAGTTGGATTTTATCATTTTAAGTTGGGTTTATTTGGTCTGTTTTTCACCTGCTTTTTTAGTTTTACCTTGTTGTGGACCTACCTCCACCCATGTGGCAACTTTTGAGTACATATGGAGTAATTAGTGCCACAACAAGTAAGAACTGGAAAGCTTCAGCATGCATGTGTGTGTATGTGTGTGTGTGTGTGTGTGTGTGTGTGTGTGTGTGTGTGTGTGTGTGTGTGTGTGTGTCTGTGTGTCTGTGTGTGTGTGTGTGTGTGTGTGTGTGTGTGTGTGTGTGTGTGTGTGTGTGTGTGTGTGTGTGTGAGAGAGAGAGAGTCTAAGAATGTATTTATGTCAGAATGTGTGTATGTGTATGTGTCTGTGTGTGTCCATGGGTTTGAAGGTCCGTGCTATGTGGGAAGGTAGGGGAACATTATAGTGTTTGATTCAAATGCATGCAAACAGGTTGCTAATGAACTTTATCTTTCTGCAGCTGTTGGATGCCTCTATATCACTGTTTATACTTGTTGCACAACTATAGGTCAGTTGTGAAGCAGTATTAATGTTATGAAGTTAACCTTTCTAAAGACTTCAAAATGCACAGCATATGTATCAACACATACAATGACAAGCACATAAACAGTATGTGACATAGACGTCTCAACTTAATCACGTAAGATAAAGTGAGTCATTTTACTTCAAAATTATTAAGAAAGGTAATAAACTTCTTCTTAAAATAAGTTGACAGCATAACATTAGGAATCATCTAACGAATATGAAACAAGACTTCACAACACATTTTAACATTTTTCCACTCAGCTGTTGCCAGTTCAGATAAGCTGGTCATGAGTAAATTCTGTGTTACCCAATGTCAAGCCATGATTATTAATATTATAAATCACAGGCCTACTATCTCAAGAGTAGGAAATCATCATTGAGTTTATTATGGAGACTACCATAAGACAAACTAATCATTGCAAGTTTGTTTTGCTTTATTTAACAGAGGAAAGCAAATGCAATATCAGTGAACTCATCTTTGTTTCTCAGACACCAGTTCAGGGAACATCTTGCACTGCACCAGTCTGTTCAGTTGTGCCACAGTGACTTTCACAATTTATAATTTTGCATATTCCATCAAAAAATGTCAGCAAAAAAATTGCATACAATGAATTGCTCAGCTGGTCAGTTCTATGGTGTTCATCTGAGTGGCCTAACAGCCTGTACAAGATCTGCAGACAATGCACAAGCACATACCCTGATCCTTACTTAAATAGACTAATAACTTTTATACTGTAAAGCTTTCCCTGTGCATAATGCACTCATTGAAATACATAGGTGCATGTTGCTACCAAAAACTGCACATTCATACATTTTACATAGGGCTTTTCTGGGGGACTGCATTATATATTTGAAACATCAAAATGTTGAACCTCATATGTTCAACAATATATGAGCAAAGAAATGTAAAAATAAAACCAGACTCCATACAAAGGATACGGCTCTCAGCCAAATGCAGAACAAAAAAACAAAAAGAGCTGAGCCAAAACACCACGGTTGCAAAACTTCAATTTAATATATAAAACACACAGGAAGAGTAAGCGCTTTCACAATCACACTGACTGCTTCATCAGACTAAATGCATCAAACATAACAACCTTCTTTTAAGCACATACTCAATTGATCACACATTAATCAATTAAACAATTAATAAAATTGTCATATATATATATATATATATATATATATATATATATATATATATATATATACACATGTAAAATGAGATGGTATAAAATATTGTCTGTCTTCTACTAAACCTAGTACTGAAAATATATGTATAAAATAATGCCTCTCTTCCACCAAACCTAATGTTTAAGTGTCCTAGCTTTCAAGAAAGTTTTAAGTGAGGCAGTCTCATTAATCCCTGGTAATGTATAAGCATTTAGCTTAAGAATCCACTTCTGCTCTTCTAGCTCCATTTTGTTTTTAATATCCCCCCTCTTAATTCTTCATCCAGAATTTCTAATATAAGAAATTTAGACAATCCATCAACCTCAACGTGTTTAGCTAGCACACTGGTTTCCTTCTTATTGTGGATGTCCCTAATGTGTTCTTGAATGTGTTCTTTTAGCATTCTGTTGGTCTTTCCAATATAGAAGGCTTTGCCAACTTCACAAAATGAAAAATAAACTATGTTCCTTGTTCTACAATCAGCATAATACCTAGCATGTATCTCAAAATATAAATATGAATGCACAAATGTAGTACAAGAGTAAAGATATTTACAACCATTGCATTTCCTGCAAACATATGTGCCCTTTCTCTGAGATAAGCCCCCGGCACCCCCCACCCCCTTCTTAAATATACCAACTCGAGACCGCACTTCAGTGCAGAAAAGAGAAATTTTCCCATTCTACGCATAAGGGGCCATTGCCTTTCACCTTCGAACTTTTCAAAGTTCGATCATATGGTGTTAACCATATGACATTCGAACTTTGAAACGTTTGATAATTTAATAGGGACCCCATTTCTGGACAACTTGCAAAGTGCAGAACTTCTATCAAAGTGTGATAAGGGTGCAGTGCATCAGGCTATTTATGAGTCTCATTGACAGAGTCATTGTCTAGTAGTGCGGGTCAGTACTATTAGGCATGTCTGATGCTCAGTAAGCAAGGCACATACTACCACTGAGCATACAATCCATCTTGTCTCTGAACCTCAGCCAGGTCATTCATTCTTTTGCACCTAGGATGCAAAACTGATCCCACCATCCAGCATTTGAAAAAATGTTGCTACTAAATTCATATATGCCTTTGCTTGTTACAGATGCTCCCTTAAAATCAAGGCTAACAGTCATGCGTCATCATTTTTCCACCAACTCTCAATGCATGTAGATAAACAGTTGATTCACTTATTCCTAAATCTGTTTGAGATGCAAAGCTGTCACTTTCAAAAATAGCTGTCTCATCTAATTGCTGCTCTGTCCTGACATTTTATTGTATTATAAATTAAAAAGATAGGAAGGATGTCTGAAGATATATAATGCTCTAAACCATTAAAACATTCCATGCATTAATATTTTTTTTCATTTTTAAATGCCACTCATCTATGTAGAGAACTATATCCATTTTAGTTTTCTACTATCTTCCAAGCCATTTACATTTTTTTTATTCTTAAGTGACAAATTATACAATTTAGTAAAAAAAAAGGTCTACTTCTTTCCTACTGTGCCAATCCGTACTATACTCAAACAGATCCAAAAACAAGTCCTGTACACTCTGGTATGTATTCTTCATCTAGAAATGATGTGTTTACCAATGTAATGGTATTAGATCTAATTGAGCACCTTGCCAAAAAAGCAGCTAGTTCTCACTAATACACTTTAAAGGATTTGTATTTCAGTATTCAATCTTTTTTTTTGTATAAAGAAAAGATAAAGAAAAAAACTAAGGGAAGAAAATGTTGGCAACTTCTTTTCAAATGATAGGTATTGATGGTTGGAACCTATCATAAAATATTTTTTCAATCACATGATTCATTTTATATACATGAATCATAAAAGGGAGCTCATCAACTTTTTAGATGCAATTTTTAGGAGGACTGTGTTTTACAGAAATACATGAAAATCCATATTCTCTTTTTCACAATAATTTCACCTTTCATTTAATTATAAAGCTATATTCATGTAGTATATTAGAGAGCAAGGCTTGGTGACAGATTCTATAAAGTTCAAGGAAGATATTTGTGGAGAGCACAGCATGCCAAAGGAAGACTTCAGTGCACCTGGCATGGACTCAGTTCCAGAAGACACACTGAAGGTAGACCAAATAAATAAATATTCAACATAGTATATTTAGAGGATCCCCACAAGTTGGTCTGATTCCAAAACACACTGTGCATGCACAATGCAACTCAAATGTGACAAACAGCCATGCTGACTCTGTTTCTGAAATCTTTGGGGCATTCTTTCTGGACTCCAAATAATTCAAAGGAATATTACAGGTTATAGCGAAATATGTACCAAAACATGAAACATTTTTAAAAATGCAACCTACAGTTAATATACTGCAACAGGCTGCAGTGATGCAAGCCATAAATGAGGCTGTGGCTGAGCATCCTAGAAGGGAACCAGCTAGAGTCAGAACAAGGCTGCAACTAAACCAGTTGTTAGACCAGCAAATAATGGACAGATAGCCTCTAGACAGACATCTGGTGAAGACCGTCTACAAAATGTGTGCCCCACAAATGCCTGTGCAGACCCTGGAAGGAAATTCCATCCACTTGAAGCCAAAGTGCATCTCAGCCTAGGTGTACTTGCATCTGGGACATTCCAGAGACACAAGAGATGCTGTGGGAGTATCACAGATAGCTGCCAGTCATATTCTGGCAAAATTCCTGGAAGCAATGTGCAGTAAAGGTGGATGACTACTTTTCATCCACCCTTATGGAGTGGGGAACTTTAATGCACCATTTTTACAACATTGCAACCCCCCCCCCAACAATGTACTTGGTGCAATAGATTGCACACACATATACATGAAGACACCAGTACATCCTGAACCAAACCGATATGTAACCATAACGGGCTGGCCATTCCTCAACTCTCAAGTTGTGTGTGCAGCAGATAACAGCATAACAAACATCATTGCAACACACCCTGGAAATGTCCATGATGCAGCTGTAGGTGTGGGTGAACTACCCAAAGAACCCCAAATATCTGAAGAGGGCATCCTAGAGGTATCGGAAGAGGAACAGGAGGACATAAGGGACAGAAGTAGGATGCGTAGGGTATGACCACAAGTGCAGGCCCATGTAACGCAACAGCATCTAACCCAAATATCTCAGGCATGACAAGCCGCACACACATGAGTACACAGACTGAACATTGATTTTCAGTTGTTGACCCACCACAATAACACAGATTGTATCTAATGGCAGGTGCCCACTACATGTACACATTGAGCATCAGACGCAACACCAAAATAATAACATACTCCAACATGACCATATGCAAATGTGTCACGACAAGGATCATCAACTCAGGGCACAATTAACACAAGTATGCATAATTTATTTTATTTACATTTGTTAACCAGGAAATTCTGACTTGGAACAAGCCAATTTTCAGCAGAGTCCTGGGGAGAAATGCTCCAGATGCATGTCTTTGTAATGTGGGAGGAAACCAGAGCACTCGGAGGAAACCTACATGAATGCAGGGAGGACATGCAGACTCTGCCCAAAAGGCACCCCAGCTGAGAATCAAACCAGAGAACTTCTTTCTGTGAGGTGACAATGCTACTGCTGCACCACTGCACTATCCATATACCATCAGCTTGTTGTATCACTGTATGGCAAACAATAAGGGACTCACATCACTGCTACAAATACATATCTGTAAAATATAATAACATGAAAAAAGAGAAATCATGCAGGACATAATGCAGAATTTTTAATTTCAGAAGATACATATCATAGTACAGTGGTATTTGAATCATATGAGACAGCTATGTGTACTACACTGTTGGACACACTTTAACACAGTTTATGGTGATGTCACTGATGTCTCACACCATGTTCAACATGTACAGACACATCTTGCCCTGGTTGCTCCACAAAGGAAATGGAAGGGTTACACCACCATGTTGTGTTGAAGGAGTATGGTTGAGAATGGAAGACCTTGACTGGACCACAGCACATGGACCAGCAGTTGAACTCTGTGTAGGCTGAACCACAGACAATGATTTTTGATGGTCAATGTTGGTTCTGCGGACAGGTGGCCTGTCTCTCCCAGGCTGAAATCAGCTGATCCTAGTCAGAGAATGCAAAATCCTACTGGTAGTATGATACTGCTGCAGTAATGTAGAGACCAGGGGTTTCCACTGACATGACAAAGCTAGCAAACTCTCATTCTGGCAGCCAGTGCAGCCATAATCTCACTGTTCCTGTGGTCTTGTCCTTCATGCATGAAAAGTAGCCAGAATGGCACATGATATGTGGCACAGACATCTGAACAATTTATTTATTTAGTTAGGAGAAAAGTCCAACTGGGACAGAGCCTATTTTCAGCAGAGGCTCAGTCTGTCAGAAGCCATACTACCATGCTAAGTCAGTTCTTGAACACCATCATGATCGCTGGATGGGCTGCTGGTTGATACAAGATACAAAGGCACAGATCAGGACAATGTGCCTACATCACATGATGGATATTATCAAGGACATATGGCATATATATACCTCACTGCAATGTTACAAACAATAAAGACTTTACATGCGGTGTATATTATATATATGTTTCACAGATTCTACATAAATGAAGTATATAATCTGTTCTAAAGAAGTTCTTTATTAAAAGAATGAAAGTTCTTAGCCTACTTCTTTTAATTTTTCTGTTATTTTGCCAGTGTGTTCAGCCCTGGTTGGACTGGAAAAGGGTTAATTTTGTTGTTTTATTTAATCAATTAATTTTACACTTTGCTCTGTTTTTTGTGTGTGTGTAAATGAAGTATATAATCTGTTTGAGTCTACTTCAAATGAGACCAAGTTACCAAGATTTCAAAATAAAGAAACCTGGAAATAACGAAACTCAAAAAGCCAAAAACAGTTACTGACCTGCAGTCAGTTGCAGCAGTAGCTAACTAGATGGAAATTTACCCTTTTCATCAAGGTAGTGTGATCTTGGAGTTGGTATTTAAGTTACTGAGGGTGTAGAGGGAAGAGTCCCCCACATGGGTGATGAAGGGGGGCTTGCCCACCTGCAAAAATGATGTAAGTACATTTTTTGTCATGTTACTTTAAGATAGTGTGAATGTATGGGTAGGGTTATTAGTAGGATGGTGGTGTAGTGGTGGGTGGTGATTTTTTTTTTTTTTTTTGTGTTTGCTTCCGGATGGTGAGGGTTTTTTAATAAGTTGTTTTCATCTTTTTGAGTTTTGTTATTTTCATGTTTTGTTATTTTTGACATTTTGGTAACTTGGTCTCGGTTGTATGGGTTTCGTTCAAATGAGCTTTCACTCATTTATAGTAGACCCATCTGTTTACATGGCCAACATACATGACATATGTGATGAATAAAAAAAAAAGATACCTGACTGCAACTCATGGGGAGATGGTGATGTTGGAAGGGATGACCTAACTAGTACAGGAAAAGAAAAAAAAAACAGCATTAATGATCACATAATTTACACCATTAACCAGGTGAACACATTTAAAATATATAGAATGTGTGGCACACACATACCACTCATATCTGCACTTGAGGATGTTGAGGCAAACTGACCGAGGAATGGTAGGAAGGACACAGTATTAGTGGAGGTCAACTTCAGGATTAACAGGTATAAAAAATACTTAATAGCATAAGAGTGACAGACTCCTGCTGTGGAGAGGTTGTGGGTTGCACTATCCTTCAGTGGAAAAGTAAAATAAAAGGCAGTACAGTCATGTATTTAGCAAAAAGAATGCTGAAGGCATCACATTTGCAATGCAGTAACAAGGGCTGCAAATACTCACATGAAGGACATTGCAACTTTACATCAGATAGGCCTGAAATAAATTTCAGGTATATTGGGTGCTGCACATTGTTGAAAACTATGATAATTTGCTGTAATCCACCTGCTCTGTCTGCACTTGAAAATGCACAACTTGCCCCTCCACTGAATATACTTGTAGTATACACTGGTAAGGAAACAACAATATGACAGCAAACAGCAGTGCCATGAAATAAGGTTGAGGCACTAATAAAGTAGCGTTCACTGTAGCAGTATAGCGGCACTCACCTGGCAACTGCTAATTTACTCCCAAACTAGATGGACCTATGAATATTAGTGCCAACAGAATTGCAGATGTTGCATGGACTGCTCCATCTGTATCTCAGCTGTATCAATGCATGTCATTAGCCTTAGATTCATCATTCTCACCCTATGTGGATGTGTGCATGGCTCAACTCTGCTGCTGTAAATCAAAAACAGCAATACATGAATAAGCATGCTACAGTAATATGCAGTGATTGTCTCAATACACAGCCCTGCAATGGAAAGAAAGGCATACATGTCTGTCCTGGAACTCGAGCTTCAATTCCACCACCAGGGATGCACCATTCCTCTCTTGCTGTATGCAGTAAGTCCAGAAATTCTGTGATGCCACACATGAATCAGCTTGCATGACACATTAGTATACTACAACAAGTAACAATTTGAAGAACTTACAGAAAGCATTGGCAAACCTCAGGATCTGTAGCCAGGCCAAATGCAGTACAGATCCTTAGTATATTAAGCCAAAACTGATAATACCTTTGTTAAGAATAGTCATTGAAGACATGTGCATAACAGCAACAACACATTTTTTAAGTTTTGTTAGGAGACCTGAATTAAGAAATATCCATAATATAAACATCATATACTAGATATGAATAGTGTTGGAATCTGTAGGCTTCTGTAGTTATGCCACAGAGTGTAAGGAATTACCAGTAAGAATTGTGCATGATCTGTAAATCAGCCTTCATATACTGTAAAACTTTGCAATGGAAGTCTATCTATACAAGTGCATAAACTATTTAAAAGAATGACATCTGTATGCATAAAGCTCAAGACAACATCACTCCAATAACTTCTAACAACTTTTGTTAAACATAACTCTTTTGATTAAAAATTAATTTAAACATGATCCTTTTGAAATGAATAACTTTAAGAGATTTACTAATCATCAAAACAGAAATGCTACCAATTGCCAATGTAAATCTCACTCCAGATCACAGAATCAAAGTGCTCCTTGTGTGCACCCACCTTTAAGTACAATTTGCAGCATACGAAATTAAAGACATTCATTAAAATTCAAGTTTTTGGAATCACATTCATGCACATCCATGTAAACTGACTCCATGTGCTGAAAAACCCAGGTGTACTGCGTAAACAACCAATTGGTATTGATAAGCAGTACCATGTGTGGCTCACACACATTATCTTCCGATGATCTGATAAATTGGCATCAGCGTCATTTTGAAATATTGATTTTGATACATGTACTGATTAGACCATACCAAACTGCAAACTGAGTGCTACTTCAGTGAACATTTCGATATGTTTGTATCTTCCAGACTTCATCAAGTTGAGGATCATGATGAATACTTCAAAGAGGCTAAGACATGTCCATGCGTCCAACTGGACCGATGAGGAAACAAGCCAGATGTTGACTGTGTATGCCAGATTGGAGCACAGGATGACAGCCAGGCCCAGGAATGTGTCATGATCAACATGTGGAACTGAATTTCAAGGGAGCATTGATGATGGAGAGGTATATATATATCGCAATGGAGTGCAATTTCATTACTGCTATGATGACCTGCATTGGTGGGACATTTAGAAACTTCAAAGGAAGATCGTCAGGTTACAAAGGTGGCCTGTAGATCCCCACAGTAAGTATCAATATTCAATTCAAATGTGTGCATGACCCACATTAATCTATAACATTTTACACACACATTCAACTGTCCATGCATTGTAGCATTTAACCTGCAGATAATGTTGCAATTGGTAGTCTGTAATGTATGTTACTAGGTGACTGACAGACAACATATGTTGTCCATACTCCATCACTAACAGTGTGACATGCCGTGGATTTCTGTTTTGCTTTATCAGGTATGTGCAACATGCATACATGTCATTCCATATGTTTTTTTGGATGACAGTTGTCATGATGCCCCACTGTCATGATGTGGTGTTGCATGTCATAGGTTGACAATAGTTTTTTAAACACCTTTATTGAATTATCAGTTGTGACATAGGCACATTTACATTTATATAAAGTGATCAAATTTTATTAACAAGTTAAAATTAACAAACATTATGCTTCACATATATTGCTATATATCATATAACCTAAACAGAATTACATAAATTATTTAATTCCTGATTCTTTTATATTAAACCAGAAACATCTTTATTAAGCCATCACTTGCAAAATAAACAATCATACATTTACATAAATAAAAACAAACCATACTGACATAATCCTAGTTACAAGCATATTGATGCCATGTGGGATCATATACTGGGACATAATGTCTATGTGAAGTCCTCATTTTCTGACTGCATCAAACATTAATGTAACCTTAATCTGTACACAGTGTTACAGATAACACATTCTTCAATGGTACATTATGCCATGATCATTGCATGTAACATTTCTAATGATATTGGTGTACACCTTCCTTAAATTGTTATGCACATTAAATGACTGTAAGTATTCACTGAGTTACTGCTGATGTTTTGTAATAATGCTCACTGAAGTGTCCTCTGCTCCATATTGAGCATGGTGGTTGACATACATCTGTGTTACTTTATTTGACATTTGCATGATAGTATATGTGCAAGTACTTATAATGTATTGCTTGCTTACCTATGCATGTTAATGTGACATGACTGCACATTACTGTGTGTTTTACACATGTCCAGTTCTGTTGACATCAGCAAGCCATCTGGCCATTTGGCATACATTTTCCATTTGGTTAAATGTATTTCTGTTTGGCTTCTATAGCACCCCATGTGCTCTACACATATATTTGCATTGTGTCAACTTACATTGCCCTGCTTTACCCTGATGTGGGCCCAGGTTGTCCACCTCCCTTTCTCTTTCATATTTCACTATTATTTTTTACAGGTATGTTTGCCTTTGTTAAAACTACTGACCATTGCCATGTATTAATTTGACACATGTGCCACATGTATGGCCTTTGTACAATGTAGGACCTGTGCCCAAAAGTTGCTGGCTAATGCTTGCAATGCATCCTTGTTCTTATTATACTTGTGTGCTACCCAGTGTAGTTTTTCACATCCATGTGCACAACCTGCTATATTTATTATGCTGTACTGTTACATTTTTGAACCTAATAGTACATGTCATTAGTGTGTGTATGTGTATCGATTTTGAGTTCATGTACATTCCATTTATACCAGTGACAGGCATACATGCACATCTACACCTGTGTGTTTCCTCAGCTATGGCATATGTGTGTAACATATACACATTCCATCACACATGTGTTTGGTTGTGTACACCTACTTGCGTATGTAGCAGCATTTGTTGCTCTTTTACTTTATTATGCTGGAACACATATCTATCATTGGTCATACACATCCAGGTATGACTGCTACACAGTTTGCAACATGTCATAATATGAAACTGCACAGGTGGATAGGTTTTTCTGTATTTCACCATGGTTGGTACGCATCCCCCCATCTGTCAACTTTCCATTGTTCATGTTGTGTCATGTGCTGTCTGTGTAATTTTCCTGTCCTTCCTGGTTTTTATTTCCAAACATTCTCAGTCTTGCGTTGTACTATTTGTTCCATGGGTATATCTGCTGGGATGACCTCCTACTCCTCTTTTTCTATGTTTTTCTTCCCTTCCACTTAAAAAAAGCAAAATGGGGCCTATTTCCAAAAAAATAAATAAATAAATAAATGCACATGCCCCACAGACCTTGTGTCAGATTTTCCTACACCTACATCCCTCTTCTGTTGTATATATTTCTATATAACTATCAGGATGCCTGAATTGTGATCATCTTTCTGTAGCTTTTGTAGTGTACAACATGAATGGACAACAATTTCTTATTACTTACGGATTACATACACATTTCTATAGTGCCCTGTTGATATTGAGATACTCCATTTTGCCCTGAGTTATTCTGAGTTTCTTGTCAGACATTAACATATTATAACATTATCTGCAAGTTTTCCACTGATGTTGAACTAATACTCTGAATTCCACGAGCGTTACAGAATCCAGCACTTGATAACTTGATATACACATTGAAGATATATCTATATATATCTATATATATCTATATATATATATATATATATATATATATATATATATATATATATAGGTTTACTATCAAAATGTTGATCGCCCATCGTCTAATGTGTATACTGTCGACTCCTTTATGCGAAAGCCGTAATGCCGATTCCTCAAGATATTGACTGCTACACCACAAAACAAGTGCTACCATGGTTCATAGGTTCATAGGTTCATAGGTTGGTACTAGGCTATCAGCCCTAGGGCCTATACAAGCCTAGCCATAACAATTCCCTGGCTATTTCTTCCCACATTATTTACTTTCCTGGACCCCTGTCTAGCAGGGCGACTGACGTGATCCCTGGGGTGAATTTCCTTTCTCCCATCCAATCGTCAAGGTTCCTCTTGAAGAGGTCCAAAGAGGCACTCTGCTTGACATGTATGGGCAATCTATTCCAGAGTCTGGGGAGTCTCTGGGTCAGGAACCTATCCCTCCAGCATGTTTTGTTTATTGTGATGACAAGGTTTAGATCCCTGGAGCGTGTAGCTCTGAGGGATTGGGATTTCTTTAAGTGTAGCATGTCCAACAGCTCTGGGTTTGACATGGCCTTGTATGTTAAGCAGAGATCGCCTCTGAGTAGGCGATATGCGACAGAGTATAGCTGGAGTTTTTAAGGCGGTCAGCGTAGGGCATCTGCTTTAGGCCTGTGATTCTTTTAGTGAGGTATTTCTGAGGCCTTTCCAGTTGTTGCAGATGTCTTGAGAGGTACATACCAAATGGGGCATTGTATTCTATAATGGGTCTAATGAGGGATGAGTACAGTGGGACAATGACCTCCTTTTTTTGGATGAAAAGCCCTTCATGATGAGGTGTGCCACATAGAAGGATTTCCTGACTGTTGTGGCGATGTGGTTATCGAAGGTGAGACCACTGTCCACCTGTGTCCCTAAGTCTCTTATCACACTTTCTGTGTTTAGTGTACTGCCACCTATATGGTAATTCATGGATACATGTTTTTTCCCAAAGGGAATAACAATACATTTCTTGGCATTGAGCTTGAGCCCATGGCTCTGGCACCAAGCATATGTTTCTGTAAGGCCCTTTTGTAGAGTATCCACATCATTTGGGGATTCAATAATGGCTCCCAGTTTGCAGTCATCTGCAAACTTTGTTAGCCAGAGTCCCTTAGTGTTGACCTGTACTTCAGAGAAGTAGATGCCAAACAAGAGCAGCCCCAGGACTGAACCCTGAGGTACTCCACTTGTCACTTGTCTGGAGCTGGATTTGGAGTCGGCTACTTTTACAGTGTATTCTATCAGTAAGCTATTTAGCAACCCATTGGGTGACATAGGGATTAATGCCCAACTTAGTAAGTTTATCTATGATTCCAGAGTGGGGGATGGTGTCAAAGGCCGTGGCAAGGTCTAGAGAGGCTGTGTGGACCATCTTACCCTTGTCCATGGCTCTGGAGACTGATTCAAAGAAGTCAATCAGGTTCAGGAGACAAGATCGGCCCTTCACAAACCCAAACTGGGTGGGGTCCAGTGTTTGAAGGTTGCCAATGTCTTTGTTTATAAGTTCCATGATAATACGCTCCATGGCCTTGCAGATAAGGCTTGTCAGACTGATGGGACAGTAGTTTCCGGGATCCAAGGTGGATCCCCCCTTGTGGATTGGGATAACTGTAGCTCTGCGCCACTCAGTGGGCACGAAACCTGAGGTGAGGTCAAAAGGGTCAAAAGGGGGGCGAGATTATGCATTTCGGAATATCGGTGTTCGACATTATCAACAATCACAGTTCGGAGTTCATGTTAGTGGTGTCAAGAAGGGGCGATCGAAATTTTGATAGTAAACCATATATATATATATATATATATATATATATATATATATATATATATATACATATATAAATATATACATATATATATATATATATATATATATAGATATATATAGATATATATATATATATATATATATATATATATATATATATATATATATATATATATATATAGATAGATATATATATATATATATATATATATATATATATATAGATATATATAGATAGATAGATATATATATATATTTATATGGGTCTACCTGTAAACGCCAAAAGTGCACAACACTGACGATGAGAACACCGACACCGGAAGATCAGCAACGGAGAAGACCGACAGTTGAGTATCCTGATGCTGAGAACACCGACATGTAAGGTAAGTGTATGATAGGGATGGACGTTAGGGTCAGGGTGTGGGTAAGGTAAGTGTGTGATAGTGACGGACATTAGGGTAGGGTGCGGGTCAGGTAAGTGCGCGATAGTGTCAGACCTTAGGGTTAGGGTTTGGGTAAAGGTTAGTGCATAGATAATTGTGTATGTAAGGTTTAGTGAGGTTTGTAAGATTTTTGGTGTGCTTGTGTTGTGTGTGTCTTTTTTCGGAAAGGTATTTGTTTTGTTGATTGTCAGGATTTTGATTTGTCAGGCATGTGAAGATTCGTGTTTTTGAACTTCCTTTTTTGTCGTTTTTTTCGTGTCGGTTATTTGGTTGTCGGTGTTTTGGCATGTCGGTGTGATCAGGTAGACCCTTATATATATACACACATATATATATATATATATATATATATATATATATATATATATATATATATATATATATATATATATATATATATATATATATTGGTTTACTATGACAATATTGAAGCAGACTCGGTTAAATTATTCTACCACTGACCCACATCCGCGAAAGTGACAATGTCCAATTCTGACATTGTCGAAGTACATCTCGAATTTAACCTCGGAACAGGTTTTAACATGGGTTGAGATAGGGGCAAGATTTGTACTTCGACAATGTTGGGTTCAACATTGTCGCCGTTTGGCTTCCAGACTTCGTCAAAGTGATTTCAACCAAATCTACTTCAGCATGTATATAGTCCCCTTCAGATTGTCAAATGGCCAGAACATCGAACCGTGCATCAACAAGACAAAAACAGCGTCTTTTTAGAACATCAAACCATTTACATGGAGATTGCCAAAGGGAAATATTCCCTTTTATTGCAATGTAATTGTGATTTCTGAGTTGGTATATTTAAGTGGCAGGGGTGTGGGGGATGCAGGTTTCGATGTTCTGAGGTTTCATGCATATGGTCTTGGCCGTATGTGGTTCGACATTCCTGCAGTTCAACAATCTGAATTTGACCAATATATATATATATATATATATATATATATATATATATATATATATATATATATATATATATATAAGTAGAGAGAGAGAGATTAATAGATAGATTTTTTTTTGTTAACAATGGATCTACATTTTCATTTAAATTCTATCTGTATCAGTAACTCCGCTGTTCAGACTAAGGACATTTTTCTAAAGTATCAGCCAAAGCGAAGGGGAAATCAGAAATAAACATTCAATGATATAATATATATATATTATACAGATATAAATATCCCTTAGATATTGCTCCTTCTAGCTGAATGCTTTATCTAGACTGGAAAATATGTTATACCTAAAATAATAAAAAAACAAAAAAACTAAAGAATAAGAGAGAGTAAACTGATGATATCAGTATCTGACAGAGAAAATATACATTGACACTACTGCATTTAATCTGTGGATGGAATACAAATAAGAATCATTCAGTTAAAGAAACACTGTGTTTAGGCAAGATGATTGTTAATGAAAATATGATAATCTGTACGCAGCATTGATTTTCAAATTGCAGTACTTTTTAATACATCAAACTAATTATTTTAATGTAGATTTGGACTAGTTCTGCTTTGAAGTGTGATTTTTTTTCTGCTTACATAAATCTGGAATACAAATGATACTAGAAAAAGTTCATGCTTATCATAGTGAAATTCTGGAAGCTTCACTTTCATACATTACATTGTACTTAAAAACCAAAATTGCAGTCATAATTTTTTATCTTGAGTCTAAACACAAAGGTTACATTAGCATAGAAGAAACATCTTTCTCAGTCCCATCTGAGCAGTATTTTCAAACTGCAGTGACAGTCATCCTGATTGAATGTACAGAGTTATAGTTTGTCTGAGCCTGGAAAGAATATTCAAAATGGCCGTTTTGAGGAGTGTGTGCAGTACATGCAAAAGCAGCAATAAGTATTTTTTTCTTTTTCACCCTTAGTGTAATCTAAATATACATTTGCTCAGTACATCAGAGCTTTCCAAATTCCATCAAATATTAAATTAATGTGTTTTCTTTTTTAAAGTAAATTAGATTTAAAGCTGAAAATAGACAGAACGACAGATGGTCAGATAGAGAGATAGACATGTATTCTGAATTATTCTTATGTATGCACTTAGGAGGGTGCAGCAGAAAATTGTCTAACACTTTATGTAATGTACTTAAGTATGCCATCTATGATTTAACAATTTTAAATGTGTAAAAATTGCATGCCTTTATATGTATAGCAATAGGTAATACATGTATTCATATGCAGGGTGAATTTATTCAATAAAATCACACAATAAATGCAATAAAAATAATAAGAAATATCTTATAAATAGTACAAGATGTTATTTATTTCTTAAGGTAGGACTTATGAAGTTTATGGAAAAGTATGACTAAGTGTTGCTGAACATTTTTTAAACCTTACATTATATGATACTTACATATTGTACTGTCAATTACTTGTTTGTGATGCCATGACGTCTGCTGCTTACAGAAGCATTTTCTTTGCCATATACATGTGAGTAATATCAATTAAGATTAAAGGCTAGATACTGTAAAGTTCACAGAAACTATTTATGGATAGTGCATCACGCTGAAAGAAGACTTCAGCATACCTGTGGATGTGATTTCAGAAGGAATGCTGAAGGTAGCCTGATTACTTCAAAGTAGGATAATTAGGGATTCCACACATGCCAGTATGATTCCAAAGCACATCATACACATACAACACAATTTAAATATGGCAACAGCCATGCCAAAATACATACTTTACAAACCCCATGTAATTCAAGTGAATACTATGTATTTTGGAAAACTTCATAGCAAAACATTAAAAAATATAAAAAAAAAATGCATCCTGTTGTTAATGAATTATGAGAGGCTGCAGTGATACAAGCCCTAAATGATGCTGTGGCTGTGCACCCTAGAAGGTAGTTAGCTAGAATCAGAGCAGGCTGCAAATAAACCAGTTGTCAGACCAGCAAATAATTGATAGATATTTTCTAGACAAAAACACATGCAGGCTGTTTGCAGCATTTGTGCACCACACATGTGTGCAGACCCTGTAAGTAAACCCCATCCCCCTTGAAACGAAGTGATGCAGGCTGTTTGCAGCATTTGTCCCCCACACGTGTGTGCAGACCCTGTGAGGAAACCCCATCCCCCTTGAAACAAAAGCCTGTGTGTACTTGCATCTGGGACATTCCAGAGACACATTGGAGATGTTGTGGGAGTATCACAGACACCTGCCAATTGTATCCTGGCAAAATTCCTGGAAGCAATGCACAGCAAGTGGATGACTACATCCATTTTCCATCCACTCCTGTGGAGTGGGAACTGTAATGCACCACTTTTACAGCAATGCAAACTTCCCCATGTACTCAGTGCAATAGAATGCACACACATACCTATCAAGACACCAGTACATCCTAAATCAGACCAATACATAAACAAAAAGGGCTGGCTATTCTTCAACTGCCAAGTTGTGTGTGCAGTAAACATCATGGCAAAATACCCTAGAAGTGTCCACGTTGCTGCCATATGGAGAGAAAATGGACTGAGTGCAGCATGCCAGCAAGGTGAAATACCCAAGGGAATACTACTAGCTAAGTACAGGTGCACGGCTCGGATGGAAGTTAAGGATACCCCTGACAACAGTGCCATCTTGACCACATGGATTTCCATTCCTCACATCAGATAACTGTAGTTATCCAATTGAGGCATGGCTAATGACACCATACTTTGAATCATCCAAACATGTACAGGAAGCCTACAACAGAGCACATGCAAAAAACAGGTACACTATAGAGCATCTGTTTGGTGTATTGAAAGCTAATTTCTGATGTCTGGACACATGTGGGGGTGCACTGCAATAGACACCTGTAAAAGCATCTAACTAGAGAACATGACAGTCTTCCAGCTGCAGGTGTGGATGAGCTACCCCAAGAACCTCACATGTCTGAAGATGACATACCACAGGTATCAATGGAGGAGCAGGAGGACATGGAGACAGAAGACACAGGCACAGGCAATGTAGTCTGTGACTACAGGTGCAGACCCAGGCAACACGGCAGCATCTGAACCACATCTTTGAGTCATGATAAGCCACACTTATATGAATACACAGATTAAACATTGATGTTCAGGTCCTGCCCCAACATAGCAGCACAGATTGCATCTAATGGCAGCCACCCGCTAGATGTACACACACTGAGCATCAGACATAGCAGCAAAATCATAGCATATTGCAACATAAACATGTGTACATGTGTCACAACAGGGATCAACAACTCAGGTCATAAGTGACACAGGTATACATTTACACTAATACTGTTGTATCACTCTATGGAAAACAATAAGGGGAACACATCAGTGCTACACATTCCTATCTGCTCAATGCAATAACATAAAAAAAGAAAAACTACACAGGACATAATGCAGAAATTTTAATATCAGAAGACATATATCATAGTAAAAGTGGTAGGTAATTCAATAATATGATTGATAGAGTGATAACACCATGTTGAGATGAAAGAACATGACTGCAAGTTGAAGGCATTGTGACTGGTTGGACCACAGCAGATGGGCCAACAGTTGAACTCTGTGCACATTAGACCATAGACAGTGATTCCTGATGGCTTGTGGTGGTTCTCCATACAGGTGGACTGCCTCTTCCATGCTGCAGTCTGCTGGGCACACTCAGGAAATGCAGAATCCCAGTAGTAGTATGACACTGTTGCAGTACTGCAGAGGGCAGGGTTTCTACCAACCATGCCACAGCTAATAGACTCTGATTCCATTGGCCAATGTAGCCATAATCTCACTGTGTCTGCACACTTGTCCTTCATGCATAACATGTGGCTGGTGCGCCACATGATCTGTGGCACAAGCATGTGCACAGATGACTGACCTATGCCATTGCTGTTACCATTCATTTTCTTGCAGCAAGAGGCAGACACCCTCTGACATCTGGCCATGCACAGCATCTCCTCACTTATGTCTACTGTGATACCCTGTTTCTGGTTGCTGTGTAGAACTGCCATCAGCAGCCATCTTAACTAGGAACTCTTGGTCAACAGCCTCACTCTGTTCAACATCCACTGTGCCACAATCCTCCAAATGCCTAGACAAGTTGACCTCCACATCTCAGGCAACAGCTGCAGCAACATCACTGTCAACCTTATGGATGGCCTCTGCAAACACTTCAAGGTCATGTGTGCCAGGGGCCATAATTCCATGCTGAAACACATCTTGAACCACCTCATGATTGTTGGATGGGTTGTTGGATGGTCCATATAGTTTATTTCTTATAAGATACAAAGGCACAGATCAGGATAACTTGCTTACATCACATGATGGATATTGTCAAACATGTAGCATGTATATATATATATATATATATATATATATATATATATATATATATCACACTGCAATGTTGCAAATGATAATGACTTTACATGAGCTTAAACTATTATAGAGAGAAAAAATAAAAAAATAAAAACATAAATCATTAGTGATGACATTATTGGCAGCATTAGCAGGTGAACACAGTTAAAACATACAGAAGGATTAACATACACATATCACTCATGTGTGCACTTGATGACATGGATGCGGAGTGGCCTAGGAATGGGAAGAAGGACACAGTATTAATGCAGGATAACAACAGGATTAACAGCACTGGCAAGCATGAAACTCAGTTAATAGCATACCTCTGACAGATTCCTGTGGTGGAGAGGTTTTGGGTTGTACTTTGTATCCTGCAGTGGGAAAGTAAAGTAAAGGACAACATAGTCATGTATTTAGCAAAAACAACACAGATAGCATCACATATACAGCAGTGACATGGACTGCAAGTACTCACATAATAGACATTGCAACTGTTCACTAGATGGGCCTACGTTGACAAATATTGACATAAATGTCAAGTATCACAACTGTGATACACAATGATGCAAGCTATGACAATTTTGCTGTAACACACCTGGTCTACCTGCACTTGTACCTGCATGGCTTGGGACCCCACTATATGTACCTGTAGTGTACAATGTTAGGTAAATTACAATATGACAGTAAAGAGCCTTGCCATGAAATGAGGCTGAGACAATAACAAGGTAGTGGCTACGGTAAAAGTATGGAGACATTCACCTGCCAATCACTGGCTTAGTTTTGAAGTAGATAGATGTGTGTATATTAATGCAGACTGCATTATACATGTTGTCTGGACTGCTCTGTCTATACTCTAGTTGTAGCAATACATGCCATAAGACTTACATTCGTCATCCTCACCATGTGTGGATGTGTGTGCATGGCTCACCTCTGTTGCTGTAAATCAAACATAACAATACATAAATATGCATACTTCTGCAATATGAAATGATTGCTTCTTTACCAAACCATCTAATGGAAAGAAAGACATACTTGTTCAGCATGTAACTCCAGCTTCAATCCCACCACCAGGGGTGCAGTGCTCCCCTCTTACTCTATGTACTGTGGCCAGAAATATTGTAATGTCATCGGGGGGGGGTCAATGGTGGTCCACCACTGGTGGCATCCCTTGATCCATCATAATGTCTCAATGTGTTGGCTGCATGAAGGACCGTGTCTGAGCAGCATCATTTACAGGCATCACAGGATTGGGTGTGGCCTTCAACTACATTGATCATATTGATGATGTCGGTCCAGATTTCAGGTCTCCAAACTGTAACGTTTGAATGGCCAAGGAGTCTCTGTCCATGTTGGTGGAGAGCACCAATTATGATGTAATTTTCCTGGGGAGAAAAATTGTCACCCTTAGGATGGCTGGCCATCTGAAAGATAGTGATATGCACATAATAATATTCCTATGTGATCCCATTTATGCATTTGATTCTGTGAATAGCATATGTCAACATAAACAGTATGCATTCCAGTGCATTGAAAAGTCTGTATAATACTGGCTGTGATAAATACTATTGTAAAATATAAAAAGTACAACAATGCCTTCATACATAATATTTGTAAAATCAATATAGCTTGTAATATATTTAGAGTTCATGAGTGGAAATAGAAGCCCTATTGCTACATACATGCTGAATGGAAGTCTAAAGAGGACAGCATCATGCCCCAGGAGTCTGCATGCATACCGCATTAAGATACTACAACAAGTAACAATGTAACAACTTACAGAAACAGTTGTAAAATTTCAGGATCCATAGACAGGCCACAGAGGCATGGATCCCCAGTATATCAAGCCAGTAGAGATAACATATTTTGTTGATAATCATCATTGAAGAAATATCTGTAACAGCAACAGCACATGTTTTAACAGTTTTGCTAGGAAAGATAAATTAAGAAATATCCGTAATATCAACATTAACTTACTAGACATGAATAGTATCAGAATTCATAGATTTCCATAGTTACATCACAGAGAGCAAGAAATTGCCAGTAAGAATTGTGGATAATCAGTAAATCAGCCTTTATATACTGTTAACATTTGCAATATAAGTCTGTCCATGCAACTGCATATGGGACTGAAATCACTCATTTAAAACAGTAACACCTGCATGCATAAAGTTCAAACGAACATCACTCCACTAGCTTATAAAGTTCTGCTAAAGATAACATTTTGAGTAACAATTAATTTAAGGAGGTACCTTTGGAAATGACTGAATTGAAAAGATTTACTACTCACCAAAAACGAAATGCTACCAAATTGACAATGTACCTCTCACTCCAAATCACAGAAACAAAGTGCACCCACCTTTAGGTACCATTTATACCATACATAATTAATGATGTTCATTAAAATTCAAGTTCTTGGAATACCATTTACACACATCCATGTAGATTGGCTTCATGGGTTGAAACACCCAGGTATACTGTGTAAGCATCCAACAGGTATTGATAAATGGTACTATGTGTAGCACATCCCCGTTATCTTACAATGATCTGATTACATGACATCAGGTTCACTTTCAACTACTGATTTTGATACATTGACTGATCAGACCATTGCTAACTGTGAACTGAGTGGTACCTCAAGGAGCATTTCTCTGTGTTTGTATTTTCCAGACTTTTTTAACTTGAGGACCATTATGGTTAATTTGAGGAAGCTGAGATGTGTCTGTGTGCCCAACTGGACTAACGAGGTTGACCCAGACGTTGACTGTGCACACAGGATTAAAGTTGAAGATGACAACCAGAATGCAGACCTTTGCCATGATAGATGCATGGAACTTGATCGTGAGAGAGCACCAAAGTATGACAGAGATCTACTGTACTGGAGTGCAGGTTTGCCACCACTATGACCACCTGCATCAACATGGAGGATCTGCAATGGGGTGTGTGTAGGCAGCCCATAGATCTCTACAGTGAGTGTCAATATTGGATGCAGACCTGAGCATTCCTACAGATTTTACAGATGTTTCTCTGTCTCATATTTTTCAGATAGATATTTTTATAACCATTTAGTAGCTTCTGTGACAATTAGCTCATGGGGATAATTAAATGGATTTGGTAATAACTGTGATTCTCATGTTTTTAATTTATTTAATAATGTATATAATATCCATAATTATTACTTTTGTAGATGTAGATATGTTTACATCTAACAACATAATTTCACATAGCTGCTGTCTTCATGCATCAGTGGCATCTACAGCACCTAGGCCTCGGATGACTGCACACTTCATAGTTTTCAATTATAGTACCATACAATCATCTACTGCACCATTATATATTCATCTCACAAAAGCACACAGAGACATATAATTAAGGAATGTCTGTCTAACTGCTTGCACATATTTTTTCAGTTATGTGTCGATAACTGTTATTTCTTTACAATAAAATGTCCAATAAGTGTTTGCAGTTACTGTATTGATCTGTTCTCTGCAGGTCTTCCAATAAACACCTGGAGTACTTGCTTTTCTTAAATGGAAGCACCTTCTAACTGTTAGGTTGGCCTGTAAGGCAACTGGCTGACCTTTCTAAATTTTGGATTGCTGTGGGTTCCAATCTACATAGGGGAAACATATATCTGTAATTGTTACCTTGGTTTTATTTTACCTATAGCATTTCTTTGGCAAAGTTTATTCAAATAATTGATATTAATGTTTATGTTGTGTGTGGTTATGAATAACTGTGTTAGTCATTGAATTCCTAAAAATATGTCCTTAATCTGTAATGCTCTGATAACATCAACTTTTTACAACAGGGTGTGTAGTGCAATACCTGTTTCTTTAAGAATAATAGGTGCAGGTTGTTAGCTTTGCTTGTATGGAAACAGGCCAGCATGCCTACATTTCGGTGTGCTGTGTGCTCAAATCCAAAGAGTGGACACATATCTAAAGCTGTTATATTCCTTTATTCTACTCACAGCGTTTATTTAGAGAAGCATATTGCAGTTATTGATATTAACATACATTTTGAGAATGGCTGCAAAGAACTCGGCTATTTATCAAATTACTACAAACATATCTGTAATCCATAATGTTCCATTAACATCAGCTATTTAACAGAAGGTCAATAACGCTTGCTAAAGGCTGTTATATTTCCGACCAATTATTTGGATAATATTGTATACGTTGTAAAAGTGATATCAAGGTCTGTTTTATCGTGAAATGTTACATTCGATTCACTAACAAAATCATCATCATCGTTTGAGGGAGTGGGATGCGCAGACTAATAGTTGGAATGCAGTGCACAGAAGATGTATGCATTTTCTTAGTGAAGTGATGTGCACTTTGGCAAAGAATATCATGGTCCTCGCACAAACCTTACTCAGGCCCTTATGTACAGCAGCTTGTATGGCTCTGTTCTCAGAGGTCCAATGCTACATGACACTGTCCCACTGTCTGAGGAATACTTGCTTTCCATTACTGTTAATGTTTCTGAAAACACTGCTTACATAAATATTTTTTTTTCAAACTGCTTAGTTACATGACCAGCTCATGTTTACACTTTGAAATCCTAAACCACCTGGTCCTTATTAGTACAGCATCCCACATACAGATGATGTCATAAAAAGAAGTATTTTGCCTGCATTCAAAACATGTTTTTTTTTATCATTTAAAGTGTGTTAGCTAGGCAGATAGCTTTTTTTGGTCAGAGTTTAGATATGCATTACATTTGTAGGTTTGAATCTCATGTCCTCCAGCCTGCGTTCAAAGATGTTAAAATCTGTTTGTAACACTGAAAAGTATGTACTGTGATTATTGAATGCTCTTTAGAAATAAATTGTCTAGAAACTGATCTGAGAAATGTATATCAATAATGTATGTACATAGTTGAAATTTACATATGAATATAATTATAATGTAATAAACAACTTGGACTTAATGATTTTTAAAGAAAATAGGAAACTGGTAGCTAAAATATATAAACAAGAGGTTCGGAATAACAGTTATTTACATTTTTTTCCAGTATGCACCTTAGGCAAACTAAACAAAATGTGGTGAAAGGTCAACTGAATGGAATAATTTTTTTGACTAAGAATGATGAGGACTTTTCTGAAGAAGCAAAGTCTTTCTGCAGTAAAATAGTTAAAAGGGGTTAGCCTAGTGGAAAAGTAAATAAATTGTTCCAAGAACAAATGGATATGAAACTGGGTAAAATAAGTATGAGTGAAAATAAAAAAAAGGTCAGTATGAATATAAAAGAGAGATGGCTACACAAAATAGTATAGACTCTCAAGCCATAAAAAAATGTTGTCACAAATAATTGGGGACTGTTTAAGGCACACAATGAACTGATTAGCAAAGTAGGAGCCAGCCTTATATTTGTTCAGAAGAAAGCTAAAAGTTTTAAAAATTATTTTCAAGGCAAACTAAGTAGAAAGAATCTAACTGAATATAGAAGTGGTATGATAACATGTTACAATTGTAACGTGTAATTTGTTATATACAGAAGGGAATGAAGTAACAATAGGGAATAATCAAATTAAAATACCGAATTTATTTAATTGTAAATCAAAGAATGTAATCTGCCTTATTATTTGCACTGGGTGTAAAGGTTTCTCTGTAGGGAGAACCACTAGGGAATTAAAAAGAAGGATATATGAACATAAACATGCTATTCACATAGGAGATACAAAAAATGCCATGTGCAAACATTACAAAGGTAGCAATTGTAAGGTAGATTATACATTTCTTGTATTAGAAGCCTTGGTTAATACCACTAAAATTATTAATATAGAAGAAGAACTTGGTTGGCTTGAATATTGCTGGCTGGTTAGATTAAAATGGATGTTTTCCACCTGGAGTAAATAATACGGAAGAGTTTATCATATACTTAAAAAGAAAGGGGTTAAAACACTAGGGGTAGCAAAGGTATTAAAAGTTAGGTAACATTATGTTATTTTAAGCTGTTTTTATGTTTTGTTTAGGAAGTCAGTGAAAATCATGTGATACATCATGTGCCATAAGAGGTGTATTTAAAGTGTGTTAAGTGATGATTATTTCAGTCTGAAAAAGTCTCTTACTGTGATTTTTATTAGGAGACGAAAGCGCTTACTGATTTTGTGTACCTTGGATTTAAAGTGAAGGTCATCCAGCCATGTTCTGCTTTTCTTGTGTATTCCACAGTTTTTTGCTGTTTTGTGTTACTTTGGAAGGCAGTGTGGGTTTTGCTACATCATTATATTAAGGACCTATATGTCCTATATGTCCCATTTTCCACATTACAAGGCCAATGGATTTAAAACACTGTACATGTTGTTGTAGACAATCCTCAGCCATAAATGTGTACAGTCGTGTGGAATTACCATGTGACAGTATGGAATAGTAAACAATATAGGCAACCGTTACAATACCCAGATACCACTTTCCACCCACGGATCATACATAAACAAGCTTGGCTCTTACTACCTTTCTTTCTTACTTTGTCTCTGTCTCTGCCTCTCTCTCTCTCTCTCTCTCTCTCTCTCTCTCTTTCTCTCCCTCTATGGTGGATGTTGAAAAGTACATCTGTTTTGCATAGGCAGCTGCTTGAGTTTTGTAAGGAAAGCTCATGATCAGCTGATGGCCTGTGCATGACTTGCAGTCTCCCTCTTGCTAATTGCGTGTGGAACAGCTGTGGTATCATTCCTATAGTCAATTGCATGGAAACACATTCCTGTAACTAAGCACTTCATGTGGGTGTTAGCCCTTCTCCTTCACTGTGAGCAGGACTTCATGTGGGTGTCTGACAAACAGCATCACAGAGGGCAGTTGGAAATACTTCTTACAACATATACTGTGGAGACAGACCAACAAACAGGAGGGGGATGTTCCAGACATGGGGACAGAATGTAAGTGTTGTTGTTCTACATTTGAAGTAATGTTGGTTTAACAGGGTGTGTGTGGATATGGCTGTTCTACATGATTTCAAGTCTGGCATAACAGTGTTATGTGGTTGTGGAAACTCTCACCTGTAGGGCTATCTGCAGACTGTCCAGAGTTTGGAGCCTTACATGTGCTGCGTTACTCACACATTTCCTATCTTTAGATATGCAGTATCATACTCTGATGATTGCAATCAGTACATGGTGACATCCATGTGAGTTACTGACTTCATATCCCTCAGAAGAGATATGTCACAACAAACCCTGTTACACCAGGAAATGTCTCCGTTTATTACAGCAATATGTCAATATTGGCCCTGTGTTTGTGCCTCTGTCCCCCAAGTCTGTCACCCTTTGTCTATATGTCATGCAGTAAGAGGTACATATGTACAGTACATCATTTACTGACATCATACCTGATAACAAGCCAGTGAGATATCAGATTGCTAGACATGTTATGTATAGTAGGCCTTATATTTGAGGACAAAACCTGGACATTCGGTTGTAGTGTGTACAGTAGTGAGGTCTGTGTAATTATGGTGATGGTTGACAGAGTGTGTATTGTGAATATGTTACTTGGCCTGTGCACAGACTATGGTAGATGTCATTGTTCTTGGTCCTGTTCTATCTGATGTTGCATGCTGCTCCAGTTTATGGCACCCTATCAGCGTACATGTTTGTACTGCCAGACTGACACATGTCCTATATCACAGTCAGGCATTAGACTACACTGTGTACTGGCCCAGTATATGTAGGGTTAGTGTGTGAGTGGTACATCTGAGGATAGTTTTGTTCACACAGTCAGTATACTGTAATACTAATTAGGCTTAGCATAATGTGACTGTGACTGTGTTCAGATTAGTTGTGGGTATACACTTCCACACTGGTGTCTGTTACTCCACACAATAGCGATTTCAATTATATGCGTTTTCGCTCATCCAAGCGTTCGATATTTACACTTTTCGTTGCTTTAACATAGACCCTATATATATATATATATATATATATATATATATATATATATATATATATATATATATATATATAGGTTTACTATCATAAAGTAGTAAGTAAATTGGCCGCTGGACATTCAAATAACCGAGAAATATAAACAAAAGTATATTTTTATGTTCACCATACCCGTGCAGAACAATAACAAATGTAATGTCCCTAAAGTTGCTAAATGTCGGTAGTTTTCTGTAGGGATGTCAGTGCAGGTATAACTCATGCGTGGCAACAATGCACTTGAACGTAGCATAGCAGTAGTACACCAACAAGCATTTCAACATGCCATTAATAAATGCATCATGTAAGATGTAAATACAAGCATTTAAACTGCAGATGTACATTATATGCACCAATCGCAATTAGAAGGCATGGTTGCAGGAGAATCCAATAGATAACATTTTATGTAGGCATTACTGACATATGACGTTTAACACCTTTGACAAGTATGTACTGACAGGGAACCACCAGCTGCATACAACATCATTCCAGGACTGGACCCAGGCCAAGTAAATATTACATTGCCATTTCTGTAACATGCATTTTCACTAACAGCATGTCCTAAAGGGGTCTATATCAGTTCATCGAAGCGTCTGAAGTTCGAACACCATATGTTCGAACTTCAAACCACGAACTGCAAAAACATCAAAGTCTTAAAACAGCATTTTTTTTTCCCAGGGAAAAAAATCGCTGCCCCAAGAAACACACACACACAACACAAACACACCAAAACAACATCAATCCACACAAATACACTCAAAATCCTACATTTAACCCTACACTAAACTGTACATACACTATTACATATCTGCTTACCTTAACCCAAACCCTAACCCTAAGGTCCGTCACTATCATACACCCACCTCACCCACGCCCTAACCCTAACTCACCTAACCCATGACCTAACCCTAAAATCCACAAAATCGCACACTTACTTGAACCCGACCCGTAACTTCCCACCACAGTCCTGACACTCGCGAAGCCACAGAAACAGCCCTCTGAATTCTTTCCCTGGGAAAGAATTTGTTGGGCCGCGGCTTTGTGGTTACCAGTGTTCGAACTTTACAGTTCGTACATCTGGTATTCGATATTCAGTCATTTCGATGTATTGATATAAACATGTCCTAAAGTGCTTCAAGTTGCTGCAGAGCAGTGGCCTACTTCAGCATTTATATTGCAAGTGTACGAGCCAGTAGATGTCCGTATTACAGGCACATAGTACATTCAAATGGTTTACTTTCATATTACCATATGTAAAATTTCCGAGAACCAGATAAATGAACAGGGGTACTATACATAACAAAAATCTATCTATACATAAGATTGAGCAATGACAACATCGACTGCACTGTATAGTTCGTACATATGCATTCTGCAATTCTGTACACGAACAAGTGCAGATCGAAATAGTATAAAACATCCTAGTAATGCAAACAAGAGGAGAATATAACAACAAATGACCAAAACAGTCTTTATGTAATTGCTGGTATCCTAGGAGTGTCAGCAACTGGCGGCTTGTGACTAATACATTCAAGAAATATATGCATAAAGCACGCCTAACATACAGGAATGACATTAACTAGAATACAACAGCAATACAGTTTTTTAACTGTAAACAGCCTCACCATACGTCTGAGTAAGATAAATGGACAGGGATTAGTGGAAGTGTACCTGACATAGTTAGCCATCCCTTGTTCTTCTGTAGAGTGTCCAGAGAAATGCATGTATGTACGAATGTACGTTATAAATGCATTCATTCTCATTCCTCGTACTATAGCCCCCGTCCATATGTATTGATGTGACAGCCGCATCAATGCTGACTGGTGCACAGCTGAATTAAACTTTTAACTGTATGTCATGAAGGTAAATTTAAATGGCCTGTACATTTGTTTCACCCTTGCTACACTGCTGTAACACTACCAACAGTATATCGCCGATAGTACTATGTGTAGAGGACTGGTAAGGATACATGCCTATTTTTGACTCAGTTATATTTGTTCATATTAAAAGGCTACAAATGTGGTATTATTGCTATTTACATAGTGAAATTGATGCAGATACTGAGGTGTATATAACGGTTGCAATTGGTGTTGCCTATGAAACCATTAAATTACAGAAAGGAAAGGATGTGTTATGTGTGGAAGGATACCGTTATTACTTGAAAAAGACACGAGTGTAAAATGTATTGGTGTTGTGTACGTAAGGCTTAGCATAAATGCAAAGGACGTTGTATAACAGAGTTAACTGTAGATGGACACATACTATACTTAAGTCCAATGAACATTTCCATGCACCAGATACTATGAAAGTGGAGGAATGTAAGGTGCATGCTACTATAAAGAGAAGGGCAGAGCCCTCGGTCGAGGATCCATGTAAAATTGTGTCTGACATACTTGCTAGTACTTCCACATGTGTGGTGAACAACTTACACAATACAGTAGCATTGAAACAGTTTATGAACAGGGTGCATCAAAAGAAACATAAAAGCATGTTCATTGACATCCAGACACTGAAAGATCTGAGACCTGAGGGCCTCCGCTGAAAATAGGCTCTGTGGAACCTAGTCGGACTTTCCCGGTCAACAAATGTTAAATAAATAAAAATAAAATAAATTTGCTGATAAAAAATGGTGAATCTATTGTTGAGCATATAGATGTAGAGGAAGCTAGGTATTCTACATTGTTACTGACTACTGAAAGGAATCTGCGCATGTTGTGTGACTCTGAGTACATATTGGTGGATGGAACATTTCCAGTTAGTACAACAGAATGCAAACAAAGGTATAGCATACATTGCTGTTTGCAAATACATGAAACAAAATGTACAGTACCAGCTGTATTTGGCATTATGTCCAGTAAGTGTGAGGAATGCTATCACCACTTCTGGGAAAGGGTTCTACGGTTATGCCACCAATTTGGTTTATCCTTTGCACCCTGTATGGTTCTATGTGATTTTGAAAAGGGCACCCTAAACTCTATTAGATGGTATTTACAGGATATTACAGCCAAAGGCTGTTGGGTCCATCTATGCCAGATAGTGTGGCATCAGTTACAGAAATTACACCTGCAGTCTGAATTTGGTAGTAGAATGCGATTTGCATTGCTGTGCAAACAAATCACCGCCCTAGCTTTCGCACACCCAGATAAAGTACTTAGCACAATGCTTGACATTGAACAGGACATGCCTGACAAAGGGATACTGTTATGCACATTCTTTAAAGAGAACTACATCATTGGAAGGTCCACTGCAGTGGTGGTGCTGCGGTAGCGTTGTCGCCTCACAGTTAGACGTTGCCTGTTCGATTCTCAGTTAGAGCTTCTTCTGTGTGGCGACATGCATGAATGGGCGTTCCTTCGTTGAAGGTTGTGCATTAGGCCTGGCAAGCCAGCACATAAAAATCTACTGCCAATCATTAGCGGACCGGAGTTCTGCTGTGGCGACCCCTAACCGGGAAAACCCGAAAGACATAACAACATCATTGGAAGGTCCAGGAGATATAGTATGAGGGCAGTGACAGCTGAGAGGCTCCCTCCCCTCTTTGATGCTTCCTTCTGGAACCAGTGGGACACTTCCTCATTGGGCTATCCCAGAAGTCAGAATGATGTAGAAGGATGGCATAGGTGACCTAGGAGCCTGCTAGGTAAACAAAAGCTGTACATGCTCAATGTGATGCATGCAATACAACTAGAAGAGACTCATCTGGAGGACTTATATAGCAGGTTAATAAGTTGTTTTCCATTCTCTCCAAAATGCAGAAGGTTGACGGATAAGGAGGCTGCATTTGCAAAGTTATTAGCCTGCAAAGAAACATTTACTGAGAGGGGTCTGGTTGAATTAGTTGCACAGCACTGCTCCTTTTAAACAATACTGTCCACTCCCAGGGTGTTGTTTGCTGTCACTACAGTATTGTGGGTTCTAAATTTTCATTTTTTGTAATAGAACAAGTGAAAAAGGATATCAGAGGGGGATTATGGGAAGAGTGGTTAGAATATAGGGAATTGTGGTGGCAAATAAAGTTAGAGGCCACAAAAAACCCTGGTTTAAATGAACACATCTCATTAACCCCAGCATTAAAGTTAAAAGCAGGAAAATTGTAATTAATTCATATGAACACTAGAGGGCATTAAATCCCTATCTATCTATTTTAACTAAGAATGTTTTGGTATATGTGACAGCATTTCAACTATTGCATTAAATATCTAACAATTATTATAGCAATAAATTTTTTTAAAGTGATGTAACATGTAATTTACTTATATGCAAATATTTATAAAGAATGTATGTAATTTTAAGTATTTAATATACAAGAGCATTGGGTTTCGTTAGGTATTCTAACAAAGCCTTTTTAAGAAAATTAATATTCATGAGACAAGCCTTGTCTGATTTGATAATACAAGATGCACTTTAAGATTATAGGATGACTTAGTTTTTAATTATATTTATAAGCATGATTAATTAATGCAAATGTATTAATCTGATGAAGTCCAGCAGTCTTAGTGGACGAAAACGCAGTGTGTGTAAAGAGCGTTTATTTTTTGTCAGTACGTGGTGTGGATTAAACCGTTGTGGATTTAAGTTTCAAGGCGTACTTCTTCCATCCACTGTACTCATCTTTACATTTTCTTGGTTTTTTGTCGAGTACCTGTTTTTTCTTGGTTTGCTGTCACTACGGTATTGCTTGACTTCCCCTACTATTTGTATGTAAAATGTAAAAAAAAAAAAATATGGGGACTTATGTGCTTGGTTGGTGCTTTTCGGGGAAACACTACTATGTGTGGGTTGGAGTACGTGTGTGTCTCACAGGTATTCACAGTACTCTTAATAGTGCCTTCTCAAGTAAGAGTAGATTCATAGGTTCATAGGTTGGTATTAGGCTATCAGCCCTAGGGCCTATACAAGCCTAGCTATAACAATTCCCTGGCTATTTATTCCCACACTATTTACTTCCCTGGACCCCTGTCTAGCAGGGCGACTGACGTGATCCCCGGGGTGAATTTCCTTTCTCCCATCCAATCTTCAAGGTTCCTTTTGAAAAGGACCAAAGAGGCACTCTGCTTGACATGTATGGGCAATCTATTCCATAGTCTGGGGAGTCTATGGGTCAGGAACCTATCCCTAGATTGCAGATTGTAGTACTGGAACCATACATCCCTGCATGCAAAGCTGGACTCTGAGTACTAAGTATCTTTTTCTTGGTGTTTGAGCTGTATGTTTATATGTATCTTCTGCTGGATATTGATCTGATATGTTAATATTAACTGTAGACTACTATGTTTTTTGGACATGTCATTGTGGACTGCTGCCATGTAGTAATGGTATACCTTTCATTTTCAAACGTGTATCTTTCAAAATGTTCATCCTAATGCATAACCTGTTGGCTATCTACTTTCTATCTGTCCTCTGTACAGATGTGCAGATGTCAGGTATTGCTACAGGCATGCCACTATGTAGGTACCCGCATTGTACTGCGCTGTGGACCTGGACACTGCTGCTAGTTCCAGCATATAAGGCATTCCTTAATATGGGCCTTGCCAAATTTCCTTGCCTGTGTGAGAGACATTACAGAGTTGGTGGCCTACAGATTCACATGCAGTGGGTGGCAATACGTCACAGGACAAGACATGTGGAGACAGCCAACCAACATGGGGGACATATCCTCAGATTTGTGAACAGATTATATGTTATCAGTGCTGTTATACACATGGTGGATTGATAGATTGACAGGGTTTGTGTGGACATGCATTTAGTGTGTGACATCACGACTGACAATGATATGTGTCTGACATACCTTTCCACTGGCACACTGTCCACTGACTGGCCACATGTCTGCATGTTATGTTTTGTGTGCTCACCAGACATTTGGTGTCCTTGGTAAATCAGTTGTGGAGTCTGTGGAATGTAGTCAGTAAATACTTACATCTATTAGTATTACCAATGTCATATTCCTCATGAAGGATGTTACAACAAACCAAGTGATATCTGCAACTTGTCTCAATGTATGACAGCAGTATGTCCAATCTACCCCTGTATTTGAGCCTCTGTTCCCACCTAGTCGGTGAGTGGAGAATGTTATCAAAGGCTTTAGCCAGATCAATGTAGGCTGTATGTGTCACCTTGCCTTCATCCATAGCTCAGATGACTGACGCCAAGAAGTTGACCAGGTTGAATGAACAGGTATGACCTACCCTACACAAAGGTAAATTGTGTGGGATCCTGAGTCTGCAGATTCCTATATCCCTGTTTATTAGGTGCATGATGATGCATTCCATAGCTTCACATAACAGACTTGTCAAGCAGTTGGGGCAGTATTTCCCAGGGTCTATAGTTACACCTCATTTGTGGAGAGGGGTGACTGTAGCTGTGCACAAGTCAGTATAGACAAAGCCTGAGGTGAGACTGTGCTAGAACAGGGCACACAGTTAAGGTGCCCAGTCACTCTGTAGTTCATGTAGAACACAGCCAGGGATATTCTCAGGTCCCATAGAGGCTGTATTCTTGGCCTTGGACAGTGGTGTTTTAATCTGTGCTGCAGTAATACTGGGTGCCTGGTGGTATACTGGTATTGTGATTGGTCCTTTGGGGGAGAGGTGAGGGTAATGTTTGCACTGAAGATGCCAGCCAGTATATTGGCATTATTTCTTGGCTCAGTCTGGGAGGTACCATTGTCAGGTAGCTCAGAACAATTCCTGGTATTGGCATGGATAGTCTTTACATAACTGTATGAGGCCTTGTAGTTGTCTTTACTATGTGCTCCAATTCTGTTCTCATAGCTAACTTTGTAGTATTTGATGAGGGATCTCAACTATTTATTGAGACTGATAAGGGTTTATTTCCTGTCTTGGGACTTCACCTTAATCCATGTCGGTTTCCTCCTTCTGTTGTACAGTTTATTTATGGCAGGGGACCACCAGATCAGCTTCCCTTTTTTGGAGGTGATTCTGCTGGTTGTATTGGTTAAGGTGGTATCCATGGATTTGTGTACACGTTCCTAGTGAATTGTTGTTTGATTCAGCTGTCATGCAACTATTCTCCATTTGCATGACTATGGTGAGGTTAGCCACCTCTGATTTTATGAGGCCATAATTAGTTTTGGAAAGGCTTTTCATGGTGGTTACCTGTGCAGGGGGGTGGGGGGTGGGGGTAGGAGGGCTGTGGATTTCCAAAGGTGATTAATTTTTGTTCCGATATAACAAGAGAGGAGTTCCCTATCAGTGTAGAGCAACAGTCACCCATGTTAAGAAGGACCAGGTCGATGTGATGGGCATGTGCATCGGTACATGAGTAGCTTTCCCAATTAATGGTGGGGTAGTTGAAGTCAACCAGTATGATAGTGTCAGGTTGGACACTAATATTCTCCAGGGTGTTTATGGACATGGAATGTGAGTCTTGGGACATGTATGAGGACCTATAGCAGGCTACAACCTGAACCACTGGCTTACCCAATGTCAGGTATGCCTGCAGGATCTGTAATGCATAATGTTGGTCTACCACTATGGAGGTGTGTGCATCCTTTATGAATATGAAAATGCCATCACCTTTGGAGCTTCAGTCCATGTTCTGCAGCCACAAGTTGTGGAATTAATTAAAGGCTTGTACTGCAGTGGTACTTCCTGCTGCCTTTAACCAGGTCTCTGTTAGAGCACAGATATCATTGTTCCCCATTTTAAGGAATACTTCCGGTGAGTGAATTTCCAGATTTAGAATTCCAGTGTGCAGCAGCATGACCCTCTGGTTGCATGTCTATGTAGCTGTCATATATTTCTGTATATTAATGTATACATACATATATATATATATATATATATATATATATATATATATATATATATACATTTATCTATGCATTTATAAACCTTTCTATATATATGTATGTATGCATATATGTCTATATGAATGTGGATGTATCTCTCTCTCTCTCACTCTGTATTTATATATATATATATATATATATATATATATATATATATATATATATATATATATCATGTTTAATTTTTTCCACATATATGCATCTCCATGCATATATACATGTATGTATAGAATACCCGACTGATTCTACAGACTCCTTTTCCTGCTGTTGGATGACTGTACTAACTGATATGTTTGGAATATCATCACTATTGTTTAGGGTTCAGATGATGTAGTGATACATTGCTTTGATCATAGTTTACAAGGCCCTGGGTCCAGGACATGGCAGACCTTATTATTTTGTTGCAAGGCAGAAAAGTTCTGCTGTGGAGGAAGGGATGAGGGCAATAGTTACAAGAGGCCCCTAAATTGGTCCCCTTAACCCCCATTTACACAGCCTTTGGTCAGATTTGTTGCAGTAAGAGGTTCAGAGTGTGGATCCGATGTCTGACTGCACTATATATATATATATATATATATATATATATATATATATATATATATATATATATATATATATATATATATATATATATATATATATATATATATATATATACACATCTCTCTCTCTCTCTCTATATATATATATATATATATATATATGTATATATATATATATATATATATAGATATATAAATACATTTTCCCAACTATTGAATGACTGTGATGCACAACATGTTTTTCAAAACATCAGGCATATCTATTGCTCAGGTGGCTTAGTGGTATGTTGCTGTGGCTATCGTGTGCAGGGTTCTGGGTTCAAGACTTTCAAGGGCTGATTATTTTTTTACTGGGCAGAACAAAGGCTGTTGTATACAAAATGATTAAGGCACTTTTTAGCAGTTGTAAGCAGGTTTGTGTGGGTTTGCGTGTCAGTAAGCAATGCTAATTTCCGGTTGAATATGCTTACAGACAGCCTTAAAAGTGCTTAATTTGTGTAGGCATTGCTTAATGCTGTGCAAACAGGCTTAATCCTGCTTACTACTGCTTAAAACAGTTTACTCCCACTTACCCCCACTCTAATTTCTTTAAAAGAAAAGAAAAATGGGGTGATAGGAAAGTGGTAAAAAAGGGGGCACACAGAGGGAAAGACAATAGGGAAAGTAGTTAGGGATGTGCAGGATGGCTTTAGGGAAAGTCCATAGCTGTCCATTTCTTCTACAGCAACAGTTGTGCATATATAGTGTATTTGGAGATATATTTGGGCACTCAAACCCCTGGGAGAGGGGTAAGGACAACAATAATGTGTTGTGAAGTCAATTAGACCAGATTACATGTGTCCAGTGGACACATGTGAGAAATGGACAGCTATGTATGGGGCAAGAATTTTTTGGGGGAACAAATTGCCCTTTTTTTTAAAGTGAGAGTGGGATGTTGGGGAAGGATAGTAGGTATATATGAGGAGGTAGGTTGGGTAGGAAGACAGACAATACAGACAAGACAGCATACAGGGGTGGTATATGACACATGGGGTAAAAACCTTGGACGGGGAGGTGTATTTGGAAATCAGAAACCCATGATCCCCCAAACGGAAACAGTGGGACTGAGGCCCCCAGCTATGGGCATTCACCACTGCACCTTCACAGCCCCAAAGATGGCTGGGGCTGAGCATGAGGGGTAGGCTGATCCTCTAATTGCACCACATGGCCTTCAAGCTGATGTAGCAGATCTCCAAACACCCATCGAAGCTCGCTACACACCAATCCCTTGACCTGGCTTCGAGTGATGGTATCTTGTCCACTCCAGCTTCCTGGGGGGGGGGACAAGCCCCATCCATTGAGGCGGTTCCACCTGAAGGTGGTGCTTGACCAGCAGATGAGGAGGTCTCAGGGTGAGTCCCAGATTATCTGGGGCCCGGTGCCATGGCCAGATGATGTAGGAGAGGTGGGTTCTCTAGGACCGGCTTTCCCAAACGTGCTACGGTGTTTCAGTTTTAGAATATATGTGGGTTAGTAATAATCAACACAATCCGGGTTAGTTATAACAGCATGCATAGATATTCCCATTAACCCAAAACAACTGATTTGGAACAGTTGCATAGCAAATGGAACACACGCATATATGGAACCACAGTGGCCATTACAATACATGCAGGTTTCATTGATATTAACAGGCCACCAATGATAGTATTTCAACATGGGGTATTAATAGAAACACATTTCAATATTTGTTGAACAATAGGAATATGTCCCAATAGCAGGTTTGGTGTAAAACATACCCATTGATTTGTATGTTTAAATTATTGTTGCAGATATGGTGGGGGGAGAGAGAGATGTCAATTAACAACATGTATATACTTGCAGTACTCACAACCTTAATGATCATTGCTCTAATCATTACTCTACAGGTATTATTACAATACCCTATGACCTTAGTTTGGGCAGTGGTATGTTTGTACACAGTGTATAATTCAACCTTCTTATAGCTACTTTCTACTTCTCTTACCCGGAAGACCTGTAGGGGGAATGGTTGTTAGCACTACCTGACTGTTTCTACACATATTCACAAAATCCTAGTTGAAATTATGCATACAGCTTACTACCACTCCTGGGATTCTAACCGTGGCTGTGTCTGCTAAAAATACAAAAATTTGTGTTTCATCAGAGTGAGCTATTGAGAAACTGCTGTCTCTTTCTTCAATGTTTTCTATCTAAGTCTCTCTTGGTTGTACAATCTGACCTTGTAATTATAGCATTCTTATACAGACATTCCTAGACATATTTATTTATGTAGCACAGTGTGGGAAACAGTGGTTAACACAACATTACTATTCAGATATCAGATCTTGGTGAATGCAACATTTCATGCCATACAATATCAGAGTAAACACAAACAGTCCAGGACTTAGATCTTTATTGCCAGTCAGTTACAGTTTTATTTAAATATGACCTATATGGGACTATTACTGTCATATTGTCTGGTTTATTCAGTACAAACCAGACACATTTTTATACTGCCAGGTGACAGTCTACTCCTTTATATTTATGTGGTATGACTTCTACAAGCAGGATTGTTACTCACCAGCCTCGCAACACAGCCTTTGCAACCTACTGGCATGGGCTTCCTGGTTTGCAGCCCACTCAGCTGGAGCTGTAATGAAAATAGAGAGACATTTAGGCATACCTATCCATCACATACACAGGCTGGACTTTAGTAAACACTTATTGCCAGGAATACTTAAACACTGCTGGGACATCACCCCTCTATCTTGATTCTTGGACCCACTGTTCCAAGAGCTCCCTCTTCCTCCATTTCAAGTTTGCATAGTGGTGCCAGACCTGCTCATCAGTCTGAGAGATACAAGTGGCACTGGTGAGATCACAGGCGAGGCTTTTCCAGGTTTCTGCTTTGTATTGGGAGCCCTGGAACTGGTCCTGCAGCAGTCTCACATCATGGCTTTTTACCAGGAGTCCTACCATGACCTTGGACTCCTGTATGCCCCAGCTCTCCACCCGAAAGTGCATGCCATCTCCAACACCTGCCATATTGCCTACAGTAGGGAGCTACAACTAGATATGAGCTGTATTCCCACCAGCAGGGATTAAATACAGCCGGTTTCCCACTCTTTGCTATGATTGGATGGTTTTGAATATGCTGAGCTAAACTAAGCTATGGGAAAACCTGCTTAGCTATGGTTGGCAGTGCTTAAAGGGGCAGGTTCAGCACTACTTACCAATGGGCAAATCCACTTAGCTGGGCTACTCATTACTTAGCATTCATATATACACACTACTTACACCCAGTCAGCATAGATGTGCAATGCTTAGCATTGATTATGTTTTATTTTATTGGACTACCACCTGTATGGGATTGATTCATCATTCATTACATAATATAAATTTGTTTACCTTCCCTGACATTTCCCAATGTGCTCTAATTACATTTATTCTTGTGTGACTATACGGTATGGGGCACTTGCGTTTATATGAGGGTTTCATTACTTTATTACACTGATTCCTCATATCTGGGCCTAATACACTACTCTGGTTGAGAAATATAAGTTACTTCCTACATAAATATACAAATAAATTAAAATTGTAATTATACATACAAAATGGAAATGGCTTTAGGGAGGCTCAAACAGTGAATGGCTACATGCAAGGCATGCTCTCTAATCACTGCACTATTGGACTTATGTTTATGTTGGATATTTATTGCTATTTAACTTATCATGCTGTTTCAGCTGGAGTAAGCATAGCTAAGCAATGGGCACACCCATGCAACTATGCTTAAACTTTATTGCACATGTGAAAAAAATATATTTGTTGCACTTTTTACTTCATACCCTTCAGAAAATCCATTCTAATGCTAAACCTATTGTTCTATCAACTTTCTAGGTTTGTAGGGACAATTGTCCCTTATGGCTTTGTTCAGATTTCTTACCCTGACAGGTTGGGAGGTGTAATGAGCGATCTTGCTCTATTTAAATTGTCGTATGGCAATTCTGGTTTGCAGGGGGCATTTGTATTGTGAGAGCACTGCTGTCAGATACACCCCCTGCAGTCATACACAGAACCGTATCTGTATTACAGCACAGCAGCACGCCTTCATGAATATGCATGGCACTCAGCTTTGATGCATAGGAATGATCCCTTCCGTGTAGGAATAAGTTATTCCTGCACAGAAGTTTACTGAATCCAGGGGAATCCCAGATTCACGAATGGATATTTTCTGTGCAGGAACAGTGTAGGAGCTCCCGCACTGAAAATGGCCACCGAGCAATCCAGGAAAATGCTGTTTTCATGTGCACGAGCAGCCCTACACTGTTCTAGCACAGAAAACTGGCAAATATGGAAATCATCTTATTTGTTGGTGAAAAACATGCAGATGTGGTGATATTGTGTTCTACCAAGCTGCCATGTCTCCATGGTAGAACAGTGTCAATGCAGAAATGTATTTAGAAAATAACTGAGTACATTTCTGCAACTGACAAAATTGAGACATGACAGCTCATGGAAAAGCATGTATTATGCACATTAGACATGCCAATGGACAAATATAAGGCCACTGGCATTGAAAAGTGATTAATTATTATGAAAATTAAACTTTTTTTTGACTGATCTTGGACGTTTAAGCATAGGGCAGTGGCACGTAAACAGGATTGTGTGAAAATAAAAGAAAAAATGGGAAAACTTAATTTTAAATTAAATCTGCATTTTGCCATTATAGTCAATGGCATGCAAAATGTAAACAATACCAGGGAGCACTAGTTGTCAAGGGGAAAGAGACTGTATTAGTGCAGTAGCTAACAACCTACACACTGGGATATGCAAATGAGGAGAGTTATACTGAATCACAGATTTCTTCAAAGTGTCAGCTTGTACCTAACAGTATAGGTGCAGCAATACAACAGTGCAAGTGTAAGAGCTGAATGACTTCTTAAGGGGTGTGTCATGCTTGCTGTAAGCTTAATGGAGCTCTGTGGCCCATGTTTGCTCTTAGCTAAGCACAACAAAGGAAGGGGGTGTGTCAGATGTGCCTGAGCACTGTGTACATAGCCTAAACGGGTGTGCGCTGTGCACCGGGATTTAAACAAAAAATAAATAAATAAAAAAAGAAAAGAGGAAATTGCAGAACTGTTCACATTTGAGCACTGGGTATGCATAGCGTGACTTGGGGCTTAAATATGGAGGAACTGGGAAGGGGAAACAGAACTAGGAAGGCAATCAAGGAGAACTAGCATAGCTGGCAGGTGGAATGTATCAGAATCAGTCAATTACACATGCAGCAGCCCATCACACTGCTATAAACTATGCAAACACCCTACAGACTTGTTTTTCCCACAAACTCTACACTACCAGTGTACACAGATGGGGCATTTTTAACTGGCAAAACTAACTAAAAATGTTAGAGGCTGCTGCTGCTTTACTCCATCAATATGTGCTAGAGACTGAGGGTGGTGAGGAGGATAATGCTGACAACCTACCCACAGTGAGGAGGAGGAGAAGACTGTACAGTCCCAGGATAACCTACCAGGGCCTACATGATCTGGAGATAGTAGAGTGCTATAGGGTGGACAGGGACATTCTACAAAAAATCATTGAGCTTTGCTGGCCACACCTCACAGACAGAACTAATACAGGAGAACCCATCCCAGTGGATACCAAGTTATATGTAGGCTTAAGAATACTATCCACAGGTACTTTCCAAATACCAACTGGGGGTATCATGGGGGTGTCACAGGCATCAGCATCCAGGGTACTCCACCAGATCCTGGATGCCATGACACAACATGCCAATGAGCACATATATTTACTCATCGCCTGTGAGACATTGACCAGACATATGCATCTCTTCCACCATATAGCAGAATACCCTGAGGTAGTTGGTGCTATACACTGCATGCACATCCACATCAAAGGACCACCTGGTGAGCAGGGTAGGGTCTACATAAACTGCAAGGGCTTCCCCTCCATCAACTGCCAGGTTGTGTGCGATGCCCAGGGTATTAGCATGACTCCCACATCTGGCATTGCTTACAGCAGTATCAAGCATTTGCCAGGGGGGACATCCTATATGGCCATCTAGTGGGGGATGCTGGCTATGCATTGGAGCCATGGCTTATGACACCCATCAGAAATGCACACACACCTGAACAAGAACACCATAATGAGACTCACGCACAATCCAGGATCATTGTAGAATGTGTGTTTGGGATGCTCAAGTCATGGTTCTGCTGCCTTGCCATATTCGGTGGAGCCTTGCAGTACTCTCCAACTACATGTACACAAATGTTCATAGTATGTGCCATGCTACACAATATGATCCTGCAGAAACAGCTGCAGCAGGAACAGCATGGGGCAGGGCTGCACAGTCCCCCACCATTGCCAGGCTCAGCACAGGCACAGAGGGACTCAGATGATGAAGAAGGAGGCATGCCCAGTATGCCCATGCCTTGGCAAAGAGGCAATGTATAGCACACACACACTGCAATGTATAGCACACACACACTGACACTGTAGGGACCCAGGGACTGATACCTGTCTCTGACTAGTACATACAGTAAAAGGGATGCCAAACATGACACTACCTGAGCTTTACCATGTATAGGGAATATACTATGTGCATCCAACATAGTCAGCTCTCCAGCACCATCCTCAATACTGGCCCAGCAACAATGTAAGTCACCCTTCCTATCAATTACTGAATAGAGTAGTATGTTTCCATACTTGTATGTATGATATGGATGCAAGCATGCAGGGTAATTGGGTGGCTGAATGGGATAGCAGCAGACAGCTACATGGGTTATCAAGAAATTCATAAAAAATATTGGTATCAACATACTAGGCAGCACTACACAAGGTGACAACCCCCACCGCAGTACATGTGATGGCCCAAAGAACTGTGGGTGCCAATAGGTCACACACATGGATGTCAATGAGGGTCACATACCAACCACCAGCCTCACCCAGCAGGACAGGTGTAGATAACCATAAAGAAAGGCTGGGCTAAGTCCCCCAAATGATGGCAATGGCAAACAGCCCCCCCACCAGTCCTGCACAGACATACTACAACAGGTCTGGTAGTTGCATTCTAGCTCTGAAGAGTAAGATGTCTGAAACTGAAATACATGCCATTAAGATCTAACATGTGCCTCCTTTCTGCATGATAGGTGACAAAACGATATGAAATGGAAGCCAGCAGAGTAACTGAAATACCAGTACAGTCATTTCAAATGTTTAAAGTCTGCAGGTGTGCACCCCCCCCCACAATCCCATGTAGAAATGCAGTAACAGATGGCCTGCAGCACTCACAAATGGCCTACAGTCCTCTGGCAAATGCCCATGCCTCACCCATAGTGCCAATGTACGGAATGTCAGGGGTTCCCAACTAACAACCTAACACAGTAAACAGAAAACAAATGCAGGGCCATGTTGACAAATGCCAGTAGTATGCCTCTCTATGTCTTATTGCAAGGACTGTGGACCAGGCCAGAAATACTACTGGGATAAAGGTCCAACTATAGGGATACCTCTGAGATATTGCTTACAAAATGTTAGGAAGAGGAGAGAATAACAGAGGGGGTAAATAAGCATGGATGTCATGGAGTGTGTGAAGTCTGAAACTCTAATGTTCACCCATATTACTCCTGACTGCAAAACCATGAATGAATAGCCACCGAACCACTTGTAAATCACAATGGGAAGGTAAACTGACCAGATATAGGAGTCTTGCCTCTGGATAATCTGGGTGTATCTGTACATCTGAGAGGTATGGCTCCAGCAGGATATGGCCATTCTCTGAAGTTGGGAAAAGCACAAGGAGGAGATCCCCAGCCAGCATACTAACAAGGTGCTGGACCATTTACATAGAACCAGCAGTCTATTGTCTGTAGCTTCCCCTCCACAATGACAGATGTGTGCCAGAATGTGTAGTCTATATGTCTCACAATATTGGTCTCAGCTTCATTCATCTTGTATTTCCTGGGAAATAACTGTGAGCAAAGAATGATAACTGTCAGTAGTTGATGACATGACACATCACAGTGTAAAACAGTACATATGTCAGAAAATCTATGATACAACCAAATATGTCACACAAGCAGCACAGACAGCAATAGTTATGGTATCCCCAGTATGTTAAGCCCATTGTGTCTCCACATTGGCAATCTATCTACAGATATCCTGCTGAAACAGTTTTCTAGGTGTAGCTGTAGCACACAAAACTCTGAACTGGAGACCAACCCTGCCTGGAATTGATGCATGCACTCAGTATAGAAGGTCATACTGGGCATGCTCTTACAGTTGGAGAAATGAAGCCCATGTCTCACAACACATTGGACTACAGATATAGGATATCCGCAGCTGTCTGTGCACACACACCAAATTATACACCATTGACACTTCACAAACACACAGTGGACATAAATACTCACACATATCTAAGGCTAACATAATATAATATGTCAAACATACACACACAGAGAAGTGGGGAAGAGAAAGATAGATAGCAATAGAGAAAATCCCATTATGAGGCCTTTAACACTCCGTACAGATCCCATTGGCCTGCATCACATGATGTGCTGATGTCATTCACCTTTGGTTAGCCCTCAGCCCTATAGTCTCAGTGGTGCTTGTGATAACTGTGTAACACTACAGTACAAATACGTATCTATATAGCAGTCATGATCTCAGTCCTGTCAAATGTAAAGTTGTGTGTGATTGTGTGTGTGTGTGTGCGTGTGTGTGTGTGTGTGTGTGTGTGTTTCTAGATGAATGTGGTTGAGGCCATTTACACTCACTAAACTTTCCTTACCCCTTCTACAGCACTGCTGCTGCTGTCACTCACCTTCAAAGATACCTTTTGACATTTCTTCAACATATAAGATCTGTGGCACGTGTGATAACTGAGTAATACTATAATGTTGCAAACTAGTTAGGTAGGAGTTCCAATCCTGATCCTGGAAACTGTGTAAATGTGAATGTTTATATGAGATAGTGTGTATATCCTTGTAAAGAACTGGTTTTGTGGTCATTCACACGTACTACACTTCCTTTACCCCTCCTTTAGCACTGCTGCTGATGTCACTCACCTTCAAAGACACCTTTGGACAACTCTCCAACATATAAGCACCGTGGTGCTTGCAATAACTGTCTAATGCTGTAGTGAAGCAATCTAGTTAGATAGGAGTGACAATCCTGATCCCAGCCACTGTGTAAATGTGAGTGTTTATGTGAGAGAGTGTGTGTATCCTTGTAGAGACCTGATTTTGTGATCATTCACACTTACTACACTGTTGCTGATGTCACTCACCTTCAAAGATACATTTGCACAGCTATTCAATATGTAAGCTTCATGGTGCGTGTGATAATTGCATAATACTGTAGTGTAGGAAACTAGTTAGATAGGGGTTCTAATAAACACAAAAAAGGGGTTCTAATCCTGGTCCTGGCAACTATGAAAATGTTTGTGCTTGTGTGAGAGTGTGTGTGTCTTTATAGAGACCTGATTGTGGGGTCATTCACACTATCTACACTTCCCTTACCCTTCCTTTAGCACTGCTGTCGATGTCTTTTTGTTGCTGAGGTATGTTTGAACAATATTCTACCTATAGTCTCTGTGGCAAGTGTGATAAATGCTGAGCAATGTAGTAGCAATAATTACATAGGTAGTGGGTTGAATCTCATTCTTGGCAATTATCTGTGTGTATACATATCTCTGCATATATATATATATATGTCCTTATCTCAAAGATTTTGGCCCCATTTACACCCAGTACACTTCCCAATGTCTGACTTTAGCAGTCCTGCAGATATCATTCACCTTAGAAGTACCTGTTTGTAACCATAAACCATGTCAGGTCAGTGGTGCATGTGGTAAATGCGTAGCATAATGTTTCAAAAAGATAGATAAAGGTTTGAACCTCACTCCTGGCAAATGTATGTGTTGGGTAAAATACTTTGTTGAATCACTCACCCACAAAATCACCCAATGCCAGTATTTACAAGGGCTGGTGATGCTCCTCACTTTTGAAGTACCTTAGGACAACATCCATCCTATAAGGTCCATGGCATGTGCAATAAATTTGTAACATTGTAGTAGCAATACATAGCTAGATAGGGGTTCAGAACTCAGTACTAGCAACTGTTGGAGAGTGTGTGTGTGTGTGTGTGTGTGTGTGTGTGTGTCATCAGTCTCCTGTGTGAGGGGTGGTGTGATTGTGCAATAACAGGATCCATTGGGGTTGGATTTTGCTAAATTATTATATTGAGGACCTAGTATATGTCCCAATGTCCACATTACAAGGCCAACAATTGTCAAACACCGTAGAGGCTGGTGTACATAATCCACAACCCTAAATGTCTATTGCCATGTGCAATGACTACATGACAGTATGGATTAGTGAACAATATAGGCAACCCTTCTAGTACTCAGAGACTTCTCTCCACCCATGAATCATACACAAACACACATGGCTAGGGAGTATCCACTATGTGATTGCAGTGAACTACATGCCTGTTGACCACAACAGTGCCACTGACATCAGAAAGTACTTTGATGTGTTACATCTCCTGACTGTATGTTATCCAGCAAGTAAAGGGACATGGCACCCTGTTCCATCCCCTCATTAGCCCAATAGGTACAGTGCCCCTTTTGCCATGTTTCCTACTGGTCGTCTGCAACAACTGTAGAGTCTGCAAATGTACCCCACAAAGGGAATACCATGCCTTATACACATGCCCTGTATGGACAGATGCCAATAGCTCCAATGAATCTCCATATCATACTGTCTATGTAGGTGCAATCACTACCTCAGTTACATGGCCCAGTCTTACAAAACAAGGTCAGGAATGCTACATCAGAAGATACCAATCTGTCCACACAACATCCCTCCAGAGACCTCAAGCACACTTCCACACATCAAAGAACATGCATGTGGGACATTTGCACAACCCAGACACTGTCCATATTATGGAATAAAAATCACATACATGTTAAGCAGTCCACATCACTGGCTACTCACAATAGAAATCTGGATGAGTGGATGGGAAATACAATACCCACCCCTGGAAACCACTCCAGTGACTATACTCCTGAGCCACACTGGGGACTATTTTCATGTGGCCTGATGCCAGGGTATTCCCCTGGACTAGCCTTGTAGAGCCTTATGGATATCAGTACTGGAAAGTGTGTGTGTGTGTGTGTGTGTGTGTGTGTGTGTGTGTGTGTGTGTGTGTGTGTGTGTGTGTGTGTGTGTGTGTGTGTTTGATTGATGAATATCCCCTCTGGCTGTGGTTATTAGCAATTGGAGATGTGTCCAAACCACAACATGTGCCATTTTCCATTGTACAACAGATGTAAATAAACATATACCAATGTACAACGCTCCACCCTATAATCTGTGAGGCATATGCAATTACTGTGTTACAGACTTGGGATTTCCGTGCACATACTGTACCATGCCTATGACATGGTGGATGTGTTACCACACTGCCATAACCCATAGCCTTGCTGCAGGGCCACATCCTGGTGACACACAGATGCTTAGAACAGAAATGGTATGCAACATGTGAGAACACATTCACTCAGCACTTCACTTATGGTGGGAGATACCAGTAAAGCTGGCACTGAATGTGTTGCCAAGACTGTGGCCAATATCTGTCTCAGGATAGGTATTATCATTGTGCAGTAGCTCATAGCACTTGTGTTTAATGCTGTGGATGTTGTTGATGTAACTATCAAAGACTGTTGTGGCTGTCATCAGTGTCTGTTGCATGTCTGCTGTCATAGATTCCTGTAGGGAATTCCATGAGGGATCCAAAGTTGTGTTTGAGGCTAATAAGGGAGTTCAACAGTCATGGGATAACACCACCACCTTTCTGCTGCAACAGTGTTCTCCTTCTGATGTAAACTTTAGTATAATGGCAGAGGACCATCACATTGTCTCCCAGTGTTTGGACAGTGTTTGGGTTCTGTTGGCATTGGCTAGTATCATATATTCATGTACCTATTTGTACAGTGCCTATGTGTATGATTCCTCAGTCATGTAGCTATTTCCCATTGCCATGGGTGCAGTGAAGACATGCACTCCTGTTTTTATGGCTGCAAATGTCAACTTTGGAGAGATTTTGCCAGGTGGTTATCTTTGTGGGAGGTGTGGCTAACATGTTGAGTTCCATGTTGATTACAGCCTATGTAACTCTCACCATGCAGGGACTGACATCTGTGGATGAGCAACAGTCCCATTATTAAGTGGTAAACACAGGTCAAGGTTGTTCCATCCTCTACCAGGGGTCAGTATGAGCTGGTCTAGGGCAATACAAATGATGAATCCCAGAAGTGTTGGGCCACTGTACTGGCACTTGGCTACATTCTACAGGTGATGGAGGGGTAGTTGAAGACTCATACTATGTCAGTGTTGCATTGGAACATCAAAGATGTCAGGGTGTTCAAGAATGTGCATTGACAGTCTAGGGACATAGATGTGGACCCTTAGCAGGCTATGGTCTGGACTGCACTATTACCCCAAGGCAGTTGTTCTACCAGACGTATCTCCAATGTATTATGATGGGATACTACTCTGGAGGTGTTCCTATCCATAATGAATATGAAGACAACACCACCTGTAGAGGTGTGGTGTGGTCCATGTTTGGGGGCTTACAGCTGTGGAATGTGTCATAGCCTGATATTGCAGATCTGCTGTCTGCTGCTGTGAACCACCTCTCCATTACAACAGACATGTGTCCTTCACTCCGACTGCTATGAGTGACTGCATCCTGACAGATGCCTATTGTTGAGCAGCATGACTCTGAGATTTCATACATGTGTAGCTGTTATGGTGGTAATAACATTAGGAACACTGCCTAATAAGGCACCATAGAGTGGCAAGACACTTAGCCAGTACCTGAAAACCCAGCAGTGACAGATGTAGGACATTCATGGCAAGTCATTGGGTTCTGTCAATCATGTCAACCCAAGCAGAGAGGTACTGGATACCCTAAGAATGACACATAACATGTGAGCCAGTGTTGCAGTCAATCATCTGTTGATAGCACCACAGCATCATTCTGGATGACAGCGGTACACTGCGGGCTACTGTCACACCTGCCTGGACTGCATAATCAGAGAGTTCAACCATGTCTCCTGTTATGGAGTCCAGGGAGGTGAATCCAAGTCATTCACACCCACATGGATACAGAGTGATGCTCATAGTTATTATGGAGTGGCATGACTGGCTGTGTCATGTGTTGGATGCCGTCATCTGATAGATATTTGGCTGTTGCCTGCTCCATATTCATCTTAGTGAGTGGGATGTGTGTGCCTCGGTATTGATTTACCCATGATCACTGTATTGTGCAAGGTAGTTAGCCTTAGGAGCTTAGGTTGAGGGGCACACTGTGTAGGTTAAATATGTGTCCTATGGCATGTGCCATGTCGCTGTGTCTGAGTGGGTGTCTGCCTTGCTGGTCTGTGCTGTTTGGGTAAATGTCCATTGAGTTCCTCTGGGAAGGTGGATGTGTGGCTTTTCACTGTATGTCATGGCTGTCAAAATGGGTGTCATGGTGAGCTACGTGTTCCACATGGTGTGGTGCAGGTGTTGATCTTATCCTCTTGACCTACTAGTTCAATGTTTGCTGGACAGTGCATATGTCCACATTGGGTGATATATGGGTAACCCTCACAGGTCTGTGTGTTTGGAGTTTAGAGGGGAGGCTTGTCTGTGTACATGAGGCAGTTGCAACAGTGCCCCAGAATGGACACGTACACCAGGTTAATGGGTGAAAGCACAGATAAACACCCTTCAAACATGCCAGGAGGGATGGACATAACTAGTAAGCACTGGGGCTACATCTGTGATGAACAGGTACTGCTGACAGTTCCCAGGTGTGCCACACTTCTTGATACAATAACCTGGTGAAGTGCCAAGTCATAATGCTAGTTGAAGTACAAGACAGAAAGAACTAGCATGATGTACAAGTGGAACAGAACGCAGACTGTCTGCCACCTGTAATACTTTATCACAGCTGTGCAGTTAGCAGATTTGGCCATGTGAAAGTTCAGTAAGTTCTGTAGCACATGCAGTAAATGTGTAACACTACAGTAAACATACTTAGATAGGCAGGAGTTCTAATCCCAATACTGGCAAGTGTGTCTGTGTGTGTATGTGTGTGTGTGTGTATGTGTGTGTGTGTGTGTGTGTGTGTGTGTGTGTGTGTGTGTGTGTGTGTGTGTGTGTGTGTGTGTGTGTCTGTGTGAGAATCATGTACTACCTGGCTCATACCATTTTTGACCTGTGTACTACCCTTTACACTTCCCTTCACTCCAATTTAGTAGACTTGTAGATGTCATCTACCTTAGATGTACATTTGGAAGAGGTGGAATTGTATAAGATCTGTGGTGTGTCTGATAACTGTGTGACACTATAGAAGGAATACCTAGATAGGCAGGAGTTCTAATCTCATTACTGACAAGTGTGTTTAAATATATGTGTGAGTGAATCATGTACTGTCTGGCTCTTACCATTTTTGACCAGTGTACTACCCTTTACATTTCCTTTCACTCCAATTTAATAGACTTGCTGATGTCATGCACCTTAGAAGTACCTTTGGAATAAGTGAAAAGGTATAACTTCTGTGGCGCATCTCATAACTGTGTAGAACTATATTAGAATACCTAGATAGGTGGGAGTTGTAATCCTAATGCTGGCAACTGTTTGTGTGTGTGTGTGTGTGAGAATCATATCTTGTGTGGCTCATACCATTTTGATGTGTATACCATACACAGCTGGTGACCACCACCTGCTGCCATTATTTTATATAGTGTGGTAACAGCATCTGCCTCACATGCAGCAGGTTAAACCATTGTACAGTTCTCTGTACAGATGTATCTGGAATATCCATATGTTTGAAACCTATACGTGGTCGGAAGTGGTTTGTGTACCATAACAATGCTCATGTATGTGATATTATAGCCAAATAGGCCACAGTGAATGTTTTGACACATATGGCAGTATGAGGTATCATACCTGACTGAAGCATCATGTTGATATGACATCTGCTGCCCTCACTGGTGACCAGCCTTGTAGGTGTAATACATGAGTCCAGATGCTTAGTTTTACAAGTGAACTGTACCTGTTATGGATCACATTAAAGGCTGGAAAAGGTGTGGACTGTCATATTGTGGTCCTAATTAGTATGTAACATGAACACCTTGCATCTTAAGAGGGATGTGTACACTATTTATATCTACTGTACACCACTAATGTGTCACGCATGACCCTACCTTAGGCCATTTGTCCAGCACAATTTGTTGGCCTCTGTCCAGACATCTTGGCACTGACAAGTTGTTAGGTATGCTACAGGAATGTTGAATTCAAGTCAGATAAGCCCCAGTTGTGACCACTTTGATGCAATACAGTTGACCCCAGCACAAGTGAACATGTACAACAAGCAATATAGCTGTTACATAAAGGAATATTGCTATTACTGATGGTTATGTGCATGGTAAACGGCATGTGCTCCACATGCCTGGGATATTGCCAGGCAATAATAGAACAATGTCATACTCACCAGCTTCATGCTGCTGTCCCATATGCAGACCAGAGGGTCCTAGGTAGTTGTGAGAGGGAGTTATTGTCAGCAGATGCACATGTGGCCTTGGTACAGGATGGATGCAGCATGTCTGCACATCTACAGTACTAAACAAAGTAATACGCAATGTCTTGTCCTCAACATAGATGTGCACCTCTGTGCATTAGAAAACCCCATCCACAACTGCAATCGGACCTGACACATGCATGTAGATACAATACAGATACATGTGTGTCTGATACATTAGTGTACTAGTCCCCACTGGGCCCTTACCTGCACGTTCTTCATCCAGTGTGTGTGTGTGCAATACACTTCCGCAATGCTTCCCTCAGCGGCATGGCTTGTGCTCTATGAGGAGCTCCTAGGTGGGTATCAGTGGGGACTGGATGGCTGGGCCCCCACCTGTGGCTTGCCAGTCCCTCACTACAGCAGCAGCCCATCGATGGGCATGGCAGTTGAGGTCAGTTGCCCGATGCTGCACATGGTTATATGTTCTGCTGTGCAGGCTGGCATCATTTACCCTGTGAACCACACTGTTCCATAGGGCAGTCCTCTCCCACACATCTTCTGCTCTCCATCCAAATAAAAGGGCATAATGTCCAATCACATATTAGGTGATGATGTCAGTTTCCCCAACAGAGAAGGCTGGTAGGCGAGTACTCTGCATGTTACCTGGAAGACATAAACAAGAAAAAGGTCACAGGACCTCATACAGTTGTCAAACTGCACATTGACAGTGGATATTACTTGCAGTCCACACTACATGCCTGTCCCTGAGCTATCTAATTCCCCCCACTGTTGGACACTTGATTGCATAATCCTTTATCTTCCATTCATTTCTGTGTAGAGGGTTGACAGTGGGCATCTTCCATGTGGATGGTGTGTGGATGGTGGCAGGTCTGTGTTTGACTGTGGTGTGTGATGTAGCTCTGATCACATGCCTGGGTTCATGTAGAAGGTAGACAGTGATGTTATTATGCCCCATGGAGATATTCTGTTGTTGCCATCAGTAGGCAATATGCACATGCTCACCATTGCTAAGGGGAGGAGTGTGGTTGATGTGCATATCCCTCTGTACAACTGGGATGGATAGGGTGGTGATGTTTCCACCTAATCTGTGTGATGCAGATTGCCCATATCCATAGCATGTGTGTATGAGGCATTCCTTACCCCCAGTACATGGTGAATTGTATTGTTTCATCAGAGACTTACAACATATGTGGAGACATGGTTGCAATTGTTCTTAGTGGTGTGGATATGTCTGATTCATAGTCATAGTCAGCCTTACAGGAAGTCACCTGTGGACTTACATGCTTGCTCAGATATAGGTGGACTTGCTTCCATGTTGTTGCCTGCACCTATGTGTCCTTGTACAGCCAATGTAGCAACCTATTATGTGGCTTGTGTATTGCTGCTGTCCACCAAAGGGGATTACTCTACCTTGGTGAAGGCTGCATATACAGGTCAGGTACTGCTGTTTCCATATAGCTACAGTGGATATAAATGGTACACACCACTGAAACACTGCCTGGTATTTGTGCAATTGGAACATGACATCACAATAACTCATTTCTTAACAATTCCCACCTATTGTGTGACCTATAGCCTGTACAATTCAATTGAAAGCATAACAATCTGGTCTGTGAAAACATATGGAAATGATACTCAGTACAATAAGCCATCTGAATGAGCACGCAAACTCTTAAACTGATATGTTGTATATGCACCTCTTGAAATGGTTACAGCATTCACCCGTCTTGGTCTAAACTCTAACATCATGGCACATCTTCACTTGGCAATAGTTCCTCACCTTCCTAGAAAGACCTTTGATTGTATTTCAATGAAATTGTGCAGGTTAGGGGTCACCTAAATATGTGAAACATTATGAAATAATCTTCTGTGGTTTGATTGTCATACAGCACACATACATAACATTCTAACAGGGGTGTGTACACTTGTGATATCCACTGTATATAGGTGTAGGTACATCTGGTAGTGATAGGCTTGGACAGAGAGGTGGACACTTCTCTGATTAATAGCTAAATATCATGCCTACTCTAGTACCCATATCAGTGACAGGGCACTGCAACAACCAGTAGATGTGCGCATTTCTGTCTGTTGTATGCACTGACACTGATATTACACACATGTGCAACATGCACATCCTATGTACCTGAATGCTTGAAACCAATGTGATTAGTTTTGTGCCTTCCAGCTGAACATAAGCATACATACTTGTGCTCAGGGGATACCTGGTATGCATTTCTGTTGTATGTTAGTATGGCACACTGTATTTACAATCTTACCACTCAATCATACTGCTCAACCTGTTACAGCAGTACGTCTGAACAATGGCACACATAAAAGGGTGTCAAAGGGGACATCAGTATTGATACTGTATTAATATAGCTGCACCATACATTAGCACGTTGATTGCACAGTAGGGTTTGACATCACTGTGATAACGTGGAATATGTCCAACAGTCATAAGTAGGCTATTATGTTACAATGTCATTGCTCACAGACCTGCCAATGGTTTGGCTGACATAACACAGGTATATGTGTATGTGACTACAGATATCAGTCAGAAATGTGCTTATTGTCCAGCAGAACACTGTACAGTTGAATGTTATTAATTCAGTATATCACATGCAGTTGAACACACATGTCTGCAACAGTACTTCACTATGCACATACCCTCTATAGGTCTCTAAGCTTTACAAGGCAAACGTGTCATACTCATAATCACAGGTAACATGGATATGGAAAACGTCCCATTAACTGGCCTAGCAATGGCACAATCACAATTGTTTGACAGACACCCCTGTGGTTGTCATATATGAGCTGTCCTTTGCCAGGGTGAGTCAGGTTCCTGAGCTGTGATCCCACCTCACAACCTCTCAGAGCATCACATCTGGACAAAGCCTAAAATGATGGGGGAATAAATAGGGACAGACTTTAAATATTCCTGGTACAAACAAAGGAAGTTCGTAGAATGATACATTTTGCATTGCGGTTAATATTCTTAAGGATGTGGAGTCTTAAACTCAAGTGTTTGTCATTACCTGATGACTTCAATCCTCAGCTATTTGCCAGAAAAGTACAGATCTCAGGAGGAACAGACAAAATACATGATGGTAAAATGTGGACATTCTGTGAAGATCTGTACAGTTGAGAGGTATGTCTGTGATATCTCCCACTGCAGAGAGGGCCAAATGCTATTGCCATAGCAGCTGCTTAGCAGGACATTAGTACAGCAAGTCTTGTTGGGACATATATTCCTTCAAATCAATTTTCCCATTACTACAGACCAAGTACTACATTCAGTAACTTGCTTACGTGT